>NC_057849.1:68639266-68942296 GCF_015237465.2 Chelonia mydas
CCCCCACTGTCACCTTTAGGCTACAGAGGCGGCTGCACCCTGCCTTTATATAGTGGTTTTGGTCAATGGTTCTGCATAACTCATGAACTCACTGAAACCATCCTGACCCACTATGACATTCCAGGGTGCAATCCAGACCAGCGAAGGGCTGTGTCACCACCTGCCCTGCCACCTTGGATGCTTTACAATGCTTTGCTGTTGTAGCTTCCAACTTGGGTTGCTCACAATTAGCCGGCCAATCATACCTTCAGTGACTGTGCATAGCTACAGCCCTAGTCCAGCAACTGTGACCCTAGCAGCACACCAGCCACACTCTGGCTTCCAGCAGCCTAGTTTACTGCTTGTCGGGTGACCCAACATACTTCTAGTCCCAAATTTTCTCCCAGAAAACGTGTGTTCTGCACTGTCCAGCCCTCTCCAGTACAGATATTGGAGGCCCGTTGCCCCGTAAGGGGTCAATGTACAATAGTTGTGTAAAAAATGTTCTGTGTCCCTGCCTCAGCCCCTGGAGGAGATCTGCACCCCTGCCAATTACTTGGGGGGGGGTGTCATGTGCTGCGGCTTACACCCCCCCCCCCTTTGTGTATGCCCCTGCTCCTGCTCCTGGCTCTGCCAGGGCTTGCAGGTTCTCTGCTCCCCTTCAACCCATCAAGGGACCTGGTGGGGAGTCAAGAGACTGGAAGTGCCAGCTCCCAAAGCTCATGACTCCTTAGCAGCCCAGTCTCCCACGGCTTTCAGCTCCATGTCTCTGGGGTGGACTGCCCCTGAGTCAGGACTCCATTTCCTTTGTGGAAATATCAAAATCCTCTACAAAATGAAATTATATCTATCTGCACAGCCCTAAGGACCAAATTTCCCACTCACAGCAGTGACAGTTGCACTCATATAGCTAGTTCGAACATTCTAGTATATAATTTAGTTCAAATGATCATTTCTCATAATCAAATCATTTATCAAAATGATAGCAATGTAATTTATAATTCACTCTCCTTTTCATTTTGCACAGTTTGCCTCAGGAGAATATTGCCTTCTACGTATTTTCTCATTTTGAATTGCTCTCAGAGCACAGTAGGGTAAAACCTGGGTTAATTATTTTAAATGGGATAAAACACTATACATTTATTTTCAAACTGTGACTCAAAAAGATACTTCATCTAACGAATTGTCACAAAGCATAATTTAAAGGTGAGGTTTAGGACCCCAAATACTGGATGGGAACAATGAATTAATGAGTTCTAGTCTTGGCTCCGCTATGGATTCCCTCTGGCTTTGGGAAATTCACTTAATCTGTCTGCCTTAATTTCACTATCTATAAGCTAAAAACAACAGGAGTTACTGTACTGTCCACATAGGGAGGTGATAAGAATTAATTGGTTAGTACTTTTATTTGTGAAATTATTTACATCAATCTTTATTATTATTAATATTAATTTATGGTCAGGTCAGGTCAGGCAGGTAAGACGTGCCACTGGTACCACATAACCCAGTGGAGGTTGGGTGCTTGGTGACTAAATCGGAAACCCCACCACACACTGAATGGTAGGGGGGTATGCCAGATCCCCAATGGATTGAAAAACAATGTCCGCAAAGGAGAAACTCCATCTGGCACTGCTGCCTTCCATCTAGTTCTCAGCTGAACAAAGATAAGGGGAGCAAATCCTAACCCAAATCTGCTGTGAAGGAAACATCAGGTGGTTGTCTCTGCAGCTCAGCTCTGCCCCTCTGCTGTGCTGGTTTCCAAACATCTTGGTCACCAAGCCTTTGGGTCTAGTTGATAATGCTGAAAGGGGGGCTTTGGTCCTAAGGCAAGCCTCTGCTCCTGTTTTTTTTTCCTGCCTAGGTGTATGTGCTTACGATTCAGGAACCACGGTCACCCTCTTCAAACTTGCTTGTTGGAATGTGAGGACAATGTGCACTGGTATAGCTAACAATCTGGAGGATGTCAAGGACCCTAGAAAGTCTGTCATTATTGACTGAAAGTTGTTAACATCAACATAGCCACTGTCTCTGGCACTAGACACAGGGTCTGTATGTGAGCTGTGCTACACCTTTTTCTGGCATAGAAAAAGCAAACAAACCCACCATGAAGAGAGGGTGGGTTTTGCAGTCAAAAACTCATTAGCACCCAGGATCAAATGTCCGGTTACAAAATCTGAATTGTATCATATCACTAAGAATATGCACCATGGGTGGCTTTGCCAAGATCATCAGTACATCTGCCCCAAAACTTTCCCCCATTTCGGAAGAGAAGGACTTATTCTATCAGCTACTTGACAGCATCATTAGTAAGCAACCACTGAGCAAGCTACTCTACCTACTTCGGTACTAGAGTTCGCACAGTTCAAGAGATGGGCCGCTGTGCACTGGCCACCATGGAGTGGGAAAAATGAAAGGTAGTGGGCAAAGACTACAAAAGCTCTGGACCAACTGAAGATTGTGTATTATCAACACCTTCCAAGTGGTCACCACCGGAAGATCTGCAGAGACAACCCAGATCTGGACACTGGCACCAACTGCATTTAACTGTCACCCTGTGATGACGTGTCCACCCTTCACAAGGCCTGAAGAGATTAAGGTGGCCAGATGGGCCAAGTAGCCACCTAGCCTGCACCTGGAGGAGGACTCTGGGAGCAAGGACTAATTAGAGACAAGGCTCAGCTGGACAGGAACAGGAGGGGACTGTATAAAGCCCAGCAGCTGGGGGCTGCAGAGAGTGAGGCTGCAGTCCCCCTGAGGGTGAGAGAAGGCAAGGTAGGAAATAGCCCAGGGTTATAGATTTGAGTTTCAGGACAGTGCAGACCTTGTCTCCTTGTTGTCGGGTCCCTAGGCTGGAACCCAGTGTGGAAGCGGGCCTCCACACACCAACTATTGGGGAAGTGGCACTGTTAAGGGGCAGTGAATGGGAAGATGGCATGGGACAGTAGGTCCTAAGATACTTTGATATCCCGAAAGGGTAGGACTATCATGATGTGGCTGGAGGTCCAAGCCAAAAAATGAGAGCTACTGAGTTCCAAGGGAGAGAGATACAAAGAGAGTGATGGAGTGCAACCGCAGGAAGGGGCGTCGACCTGGCAGAGCTAATCCCTAGATGTGGCCAGAAGGAGGAGCTCCAGGGGTGAGTAAGGCACCCCGTGACACACACATAGAAAACACCTATGGGTTCTCCCTGCCAGCCATTTACACAGTGCAGACTGTGACACAGACCATGCACTTATATGCTGCAAAATAAGCCTTTCCCTATGGAAATTCCATCTTACGAAACAGAGCTGTTGCTCACATATTAACATCAACAACACAAGAGACCAACAAAGCGGTCTCCAATTCACTGTGACTCTCAGGGAAGCTGTGTCTTCTACTGCATCTCCCCTGAATGCTGACACAACATGTAATACTCTCAGAATGAATATAAGTGCAGCTGCAACCTTCACTTTTGGTAAAAATGACTACAAGAGAGACTGGGTTTGCAGCATTTTCAGAAGAAACGCTTACAGTTATTGAAGCAAAATACACAGCCTATCTCCACCACATTATGAACCCCTCATTATGAACCCCTAAGACATGTGTTACCTTCATATTGGCCAAGAGTGCGTTGCAATGAACAGCAAGGCAAGGTGCCCAATTATACTGGCTGGATCTGTATGAGAAGACACAAATGTCCTTTGAGAATGGAAATCTAAGAGATGTACGATGGAATCAAGAGTGCAATAAGTCCTTCAGCCAAGAAGACTGCCCTCAAATCTCTTAATGCATCATCAACAGACGCAAACAGATGTAACTCTGGATGCAACATTAGCTCTGTTCTGGTGAAACCACTGTTTCTGAAGCAGCACTACATGGGATTCCCAGGTTCCAGACTATCAAAGAGCTTGATATATAACCATCTATAAAATAAGCTTGAAAAGGCAAAGGCAATCACCTCCCGAGCACTAGGAAATGCTATATAAAATGATGGAATTCCAGCCGAAGGACTAAAACAAGGAGGACAGGTTGTGCTTAAGCATCTGCACAATGTCTTGCTGGTCTCCTGGAGGGAAGGAGAGATAACAGAAGACATGAAGGATGCTATGGTAATAATGTTTTGTAAAAACAAAATTGAGCAAAGTGATTACAAATCCAGAAGTCTCTGTATTAGTGCTGTAGGCAAGACATTCACATAGGTCATCTCAAAAGACCGCAAGACAGAATGTGCATATCCAGAATAGAGTCAGCATAACTTCCATGCTTTTGAATCAACTATCAATATGGTCTTTGCACTAAGGCAGCTTCAAGAAAAGTGTCAAGAGCAAGGAAAAGCTCTCTACATAGCTTTCAAAGATTTTACAGAGGCTTTTTACTTGGTCTGCAGAACTGACCTTTTCCCAATTGCTAGAGAGAAATGACTGCCCTCTCATCCTCCTCACTATGATCTGATCCTTCTATGATGGCATGAAGACTACAGTTTAGTATGTTTATGATCAATCTGACAGGTTAGAAAACCACAGTGCTGTCAAACACTGGATGAGTTTTGGCACTCTTTGTTATATTCTTCTCCCTGCTGCCTCATCATGTTTCCTCAACTGGCACAGAGGGTGTACATCTTCATACAAGATCAGATGGAAAACATTTCTGCAATTCACATTTAAGAGCAAAAAGCAAAATCAAACAGCTGCTGCTAAGAGAACTTCTTTTCACTGATGACTCAGTGCTCACCACACACAATGAAAAGGAGTTCCAGCAGCTTTGCGATAGCTTTGTGTTAGCTTGTGAAGAATTTGGACTAACCATCAGCCTAAAGAAGACAAAGATTATGACTCAGGGTGTGTTGACTGTACCAGAAGTTTTATTAGCGAGCATCATGCTAGAAGCTGTGCACAAGTTCTGCTATCTAGGATCAAATATATCAGATAATTTATCTTTGGATGACAATCTTAATTCTCACATCAGAAAGGCAACCACCACATTGGCACAGAGAGTACAGTTATAAAGTTTGTGGATGATAACAAGCTGAGATCAGTTGCAAATGCCAAATGCTTTGGAGGATAGGATTAAAATTCAAAATGATCTAGACAAATTGGAGAAATGGTCTGAAATAAATAGGATGAAATTCAAAAAGGACAAATGCAAAGTACTCCACTTAGGAAGGAATAATCAGTTGCACACAAAGAAAATGGGAAATGACTGCCTAGGATGGAGTACTGCAGAAAGGGATCTGGGGGTCAAAGTGGATCACAAGCTAAATATGAGTCTACTGTGTAACACTCTTGCAAAAAAATGCAAACATCATTCTGGGATGTATTAGCAGGAGTGTTGTAAGCGAGACACGAGAAGTAATTCTCCCACTCTACTATGTGCTGATTAGGCCTCAGCTGGAGTACTGTGTCCAACTCTGGGTGTCACATTTCAGGAAAGATGTGGACAAACTGGAGAAAGCACAGAGAAGAAAAATAAAAATGATTAAAGGTCTTGAAAACATGACCTATGAGGGAAGACTGAAAAAATTGGGTTTGTTTAGTCTGAGGAAGAAAAGATTGAGAGGGGACATGATAACAGTTTTCAAGTTCACAAAAGGTTGTTACAAAGAGGAGGGAGAAAAATCGTTTTCCTTAACCACTGAGAATAGGACAAGAAGCAATGGACTTAAATTGCAGCAAAGGCGGATTCAGTTGTTTTTTAGGTAAAACTTCCTAACTGTCAGGGTAGTATGAGAATAAATTGCCTTGGGAGGTTGTGGAAACTCTGTCTTCGAGATTTTTAAGAGCGCATTAGACAAACACCTGTCGGGGCGGTCTAAATAATACTTAGTTCTGCCATGAGTGCCGGGGTCTGGATTAGATGACCTCTCAAAATCCCTTCCAGTCCTATGATTCTATGATTCTGCCAACTGACCAAGTGCATGTGTGATAACAGGAAACTGACATTGAACACCAAGATATTGGTTTAACCAGACATGAGTTTTGAGCATTCTGCTGTATGGTGGTGAGACTTGGACTACCAACAGCAGGCATGAGAACAGGCTAATTACCTTCCACACCTGTTGTCTTTGCTGTATTCTAAACAAGTGAGAAACCCCAGTTCCTGAAACTGAAGTATTCGAGAAAGCAAAATTTCTAAATATAATCACTATTCTCAAAAACAGACATCTCTATGGGTTTGGTCATCTGCACCAGATGGACAAAGGACACATCCAATGGATCTCCTGTATGGAGAACTTGTGGATAACTACAATGCCAGTGAGCCAACCTAGGCTCAGATTCAAGGATGTTTGCAAAAGAGACTTCAAAACTTTCAAATTGACACTGCAGGATGGGAAGATGCAGCTAGCAACTGGCTAGAATAGAGGGCTACATTTTGCACCAGAGAGCCAGAGGCTGAAGAGAGGGTCTTGAGAGAAATGAAAGTGAAGAGAGGAAAAAGGAAAACACAGAAGGCCTCAAGTGCTAGTAGTATTCTGGCTTCATCTTTTGGCCCTGCCTTTATGCCTGCATTATTTGTGGCAATAACTGTCACTGGGTAATTGGACTTTTTACGACTCATGATGCTTCAGTTCAGTAACTGAACAGCTTGACGTTTACACCATCGTCTTCTGAGATGCCCTTTGTAATATTAATTTAACTCCATACACCCCAAAAGTATTTGCTATTGCTATGATGTACATATTCACTCGATATGATAAAATGATAAAAAGGGAAGTGAATTGATGAAGTTATCCAGTCGGTCACTGGAAATTATATAAAATTATATTTTTGCTACCACCAAAATGCAAATTATATGTAACAACAAGGTTAATTGCTAAAATAGCCATAATCCACTCCCACTTTTTGCAGACATATTTTCAAACATCACAAACTCCAAAGAAGGCAGAAGGAAAATCACTGGATATACACTGTTAACTTATTTGAGAATTCTTACGCTTAATTAAGTTGCAAGAGTCAAAAGCAAAGTGCCACAAGAACCATAAATGACGACTTGTGATAAACTTCAGGTCATTAATATTTGCATCATGCAGTTGTTTTCTAATTATTTAATCATTATTCTCTCATCTGATATTTGTTCTGATTTCAACACAGAGAGACCCTTTCACGGGTTTTTGTTTGTTTTTCCTGTATTACTCTTAAGCTTCAGACTGTTGTACTTGACACTGATTGAATGGTCCAGTCATGTTTAGAAGCACTATAAAATTCTGTTTCAGTTTCATCCTAAGTTTACTTGTCTGATGGTGTGAGTTATCTCTGAAAGTAAAAGCGCTTTGCAGCTTGCGATGAATCACAAAGAGAGAGGGACGAACTAAGGTCTGCTGCAAAGGAGGATCAGCTCCGAATTGGTTTTGTGGAATTCAGATTATGTATATTATTCTGGCACTGGTATTGCAGCCATTAAACTGCCCAAATTGCAGGAACCAAGATCCTGAATAGTGAATCAATGAATAGAACACAGGGAATGGGTTGTTTTTAAAAAATATTTCCTAATAATCCTTGAGATAATGTGTGTGACTAACTTGGCTTTAGTATTATCTCGGCTACCCTCTCCTTACACCTAGACTCCAATGGTAAAAACTATACACAATTAAATGTATCTCCACATGCAACTGATTTAGGCAGGGCATCTGTCACCTCTCACACCCAGGGCTGGATTCTTCTCCTCTGATTTCTCACCACAAACATCAACCTCTCTCCTTCAGGAAGGGACATTTCTTACCTGTCCTGGCCTGAGGTAAAGTTGTGGCTCATCTGCAACTGATGTCAGTGGTAGAAAAAAACATTAACTGGTCTGGAAATCAGACAGTGACAATATTGTCTCTCAGACAATATTCCCTCATGTGACTCTCTCCTCATAACTAATCCTTAAAACCTGGGGATCCTTAAATCCTTAGAAAACAGAAATTCTTATTCTGGAGCAGGTAAAACCAAACCAAACCATTTCCTTGTAAAACTCAAACTGCCCTGTGTTTAGTCTTCTACAAAGGCCCTTCTCCATCCTTCCCTTCCTCAGTCACCACCTGAAGGGGGACTCATACAAATTCCTTCTCTTGCAAGCACTGCACAAACACAACATGTCTTATTTCTGCCTACATAGTAATTATCCTGTCTCTTGGCCTGTCTCAGAGTTCAGGCCACCAGGCAATGGGACAGTTGTGTAATCTGCCTTCCAAATTGGTCTTGCCCACCCTCTCATCAGAAAGAAAGCCCTTTTCTCACCCAGTCTTTCAGTTTGGATCCCAAACTCTGGAACTCAACTCAATCAGACTAACTTTTCTAATATGCACTTTCTGAGTGGGGAACTAGTTGTTGCCCATCTCTACTGAGACTTGACATTCAGGCAATATCTCAGTCTGATCAAGGCTACATGCAAGGGAGATAATGAGGCTCAGAACAACAAATCCACCTAAAAAGGATTGGGTGGAAATAAGCAAACCTTGATGTGTGCTGGGTACACTGCTTTCATTGGCTTCCAATCTCACCTGCTTTAAATTGGGCCAGGAATGAAGGCCTCAAAGGAGGTGTTCCTAGCTCTGGTAGGGAGAAGCCTGCTTTTATTTTCCCGTGACCAGGATGAAGCTGGAAGTTCCAGGTCATAGGACTGTGGTGAAACTGTCAGAGGAGCAGCCCTCAGGGGAAGCCTCCTTTTGCTTGCTTCACCGGGTGACAATTTTCCCCATGAAACAGTCCTCGTAGTACCCGAGATTGTCTGTATCTATTTCCCCATATCCCCTGGGAGGAAATACCATTAGGTGTGACTTTACTCAGTATGAGAAGGACACAGAAGAAACAGTTCTGGGCATGCTGGGAAGAGCCTGCCTCCGCCTCTTGCCTTCAAGCACATTTCACTTGTCTTTACAATCTAGGCTGGAACACCGTTCCCCAAAGCCTCACTTTTAGACTAAGTCTACGTTACAAGATAGGGGTGTGATTCCCCTGCTCGTGTACACATGCTTGTGCTAGCTGTCATCGTGCTAGTGTGAGCACGAATAGCAGCGTAGCTGTAATAGCATTAGTAGCAGCAGCAGAGGCTCAGCTGAGCTGTGTGGCTTACAAAGCTGCCTGAAAACAGTACGTACTCAGCACGGCTTAGCCATTCCTTAGCTGCTGGTACTTATGCTGCCGCAGCTACACTGCTATGTATACTCACGCTAGCTTGATGAGAGTTAGCACAAGTATGTGTTCACGAGCAGGAAAAGCACACCCCTAGTTTGTAGTGCAGACACAGTGATTGTGCAGTGATGCTTTATCTTAATATACTTCTGTTTTGTTCTATCTGAAACAAAATTAGGTTCCAAACACTATACAACATGCCCTAAAACCTGCGAACAACGTCTGTAATTTTAAGAATGTGCATAATGCCATTAGAGTTAAAACATGTGATAGCACATATGAAACAGCTATTTTAACAGAGACTGACTAAAAGTTTCTTTATATTAAACATATCTGGTTATTTTCACTGTTCTCTTTTACTCGTGACTGGCCAACCTTAGAAAGCTTATAGGTTTCCTCTGGAAAATCCCCCTCTCCCAATTACTGCTTCTTTGAACTTTTAGAGATCGTCACCATCCTTCCTCATCCATACACCATCTTTTCCTCTCCCTTTTTCCAAACCAAATTGTTTCTCCTTTCTGTGCCCCATCTTTCCTTCTCCCAATAAGATTTCTGATCCTATTCCTCTCTTTTCTTACCTTTGATTATAAATCGGCTATTTGGCTTATCTACCCTGGACTTAGGTGTTCACATGCTATCGTTACAGTACTCAGATTTCAGAGGGATGAGTGTAGTAAAGGTTCCAAGTCACTAACTTTCTCTTCTTACTCTGTTGCTTCTCTTTCTCCCTCATTCTTCCCAGCATTCACCCTCTCCACTCCTTGATCCAAGGTCTATTCTGCTGCTGTCTCTATTAATATTCTATGAAATCTCTGCTGGTAACTCAACAAGTCTGGCATGATCTGCTAGGCCATCTGGAGTTTTCACATCTTGCATACTCCAGGTTTTGCCTTGGTTAAAGGAGATAAATAATGTATTGCATGATTCTGACCCTCTGGAAGCCCTAAAATACACAAGTTCTCAAGATGGCAATGAGCCCAGAAGAAGTTATCAGACCTGCTGTGACCCCCCCTCCCCCGCCCCACTATGGAGAATGTGAAATACTAGAAACAAGAGAGGGGAAGGGCAAGCAGAAGGGATCCTACACAAGAATGGAATACTTATTTGAAATTATCTGAACCTTCCATAAGGTATCAGTTTGATTTGGCACAGTTCCTAGCACATTTGAAGAAGAGCTCAGCAAAGGTCATAAAAATAGGTTTTCCCATGAATGAAGATTAGATTAGACCTAATTTTCTGGTAAAATTTCACTGGGAATTGGTGTGTTTAGTTTCAAAAAAAATATATTTGTGTGAAACAATTTTTAGTAGCAATCTGTGGGCTGCAGAAAGAGGCAATGAAAATTATTAGAGTGCTGCAGGTAAAGAGATTGAAAACCCTGGGACTGTCTTGTTAGAGAGGCGTTGACTAAGAGGGACACAACAGATATATACAGACCGGTACAGCCGGTTCAAGAGGTATTTTACAAAATACATAAAGAAGGGACACTTGGTGAAACTAAATGGCAATACATTTAGAAAGATAAATATAAATATATGCTAATTATAACATATGATTGACCTGTGGAACTCATTGCAGCAAAATATCATGGAGGCTAAGAGCTCAATAGAATTAAAAGAAGGATTGAACATGTAAATGGATAATGAGAATATTCATATTTATATTAGTCAAGGAAAAATGTAAGTCAGGAATAAGACAAACACTAACTCATGGCAACTATGAAGAAATTTACCCTATGGCAATACCAGAGTTGTCCATTATTGTCTTTTTGCTGTTCCTATAAAACACTTGGTACTGATCACTGTCACGGTCAAGGCAATGTTAAGAATGAGACACTGGTATGGCAATTGCTGTATTCTTATCATATTGTAGTGAAATACCTTTCTTTGGTTATGATGGGAAAGCTATGGAAGACAGATGGGTTCTGCAGAATGTTATGAAGACAGACGCTTTGGCTCTATCCTCTCCCTTCAACAGCTTGTTTCAGCTTGGGCACCGTTGTCTGAAAACATTTTCACTCTTGCTGTCATGAAATGCAGTAAAGAGAGTTTGAAGTGTCTTGGGATAATACTAACCTTACATATTAAGAATCTAACTGAGAAAGACTACCTCAAATTATTTAAGCAAAATAAATATTAAATTATAATAATATTATTAATACTAATAACAATAATAATATAATAAATATTTAAACTAAGAATCCCTTCTATCACTAATCCAAGTGGCTAGTGCATGAACCATTAAAATATATGTCCTACCAAAATATCTCAAACACAAAATAGGTCAACCTTCATTGGAATACGCAGAAGACGATACTACATACAGTGCTTACCCTTGATGCTTCAAATAAGCATGTTCCAATCTTTAGACATGCTTTTCCAGTTCATTTGGGGGAGGGATAAAAGCAGAATTAAATATAATCTTTTTTCCAGATACCAAACAAATGTTGGAGAGTCGTGTTCTCTGGGCCTGTTTCTGTTCTCTCTTATACTATATTTATGATATATAGTGGTACAAAGTAAGATCATAGGTTTCCACACATAATCAGGCACTCACATGTATTATACATACACAAATTATTTATCAAGTATAACACACATAACTTGGAGGGCAGTGGAAAAAAACAGTTCTTCCAGTTATACCACTGAAATCAGCACCAAATAAATATAAAAACTAGGACTGTCAACAGATTAAAAAAATTAATCACTAGACTAAATAAAATTAATTTGTGATTAATTACAATTTTAATCACATTGCTAAACAATAATAGAATACCAATTAAAATGTATTATAAATATTTCTGTATGTTTTTCTACATTTTCAAATATATTTATTTCAATTATAATGCAGAATATAAAGTGTAGAGTGCTCACTTTATATTATTATATTTAATTACAAATTTTTGCACTTTAAAAAATGATAAACAATCTACACGTCAAAGCATGAAGGGGCATATGAATGTTTAGCATAACTGGCACTAAAATACCTTGCATCACAGACTACCTGTGCCATACGAACATGTGCTCTCACTTTCACTTACAGTACTATCTCCTGTAAATGTAAACAAACTTGTTTGTCTTAGTGACTGGCTGAATAAGAAGTAGGACTGAGTGGACTTGTAGGCTCTAAGGTGTTACATTGTTTTAGTTTTGAGTGTCGTTATGTAAAAAAAAAATCTACATTTGTAAGTTGCACTTTTATGAGGAGAATTGAAAAATACTATTTCTTTTATGTATCTTTTTTACAGTGCAAATATTTGTAATAAAAATAATAATATAAAGTGAGCACTCTACACTTTGTATTCTGTGCTGTAATTGAAATCAGTATATTTAAAAATGTAGAAAACATCCAAAAATATTGATAGTAAATTTAAATTGATATTTTATTATTGTTTAGACATGTGATTAAAACTGATTAATCGCAGTTAATATCTTTAATCGAGTTAATTTGTTTTGAGTTAATTGCATGAGTTAACTGTGATTAATTGACAGTACTAATCAAAACATAAATCCAGACTCACATACTATACACATCAAAATTATCTTCACTATGGAGGCTGCACTAAAAGAGTTCATTTCATTTTTATATATTTTACTGGTCCCATAAGTGTTCCCTGTTTTCTGTGGAGAGAGTTTCACTCAGACCAATGGATTCTTTTCAAACAGATTATTTTTTAAGTGCAGGTTATGTTTTAGGAAACATCAAAACTCTGTCCCATTTACTAAACATTTCTGACATTCTAGATTTTGCCCCAGCTTTGCTTAAGACTTTAGGTGGGATCTGAAAGGGGAAAAGAAGAGTAATCTGAATCCTCTCTTTCAAAATGGAGTTACCTTATCACCATCTATGACATTACTTCCCACAGAGAAACAGACAGCAGCAGCCCATGTCCAAGTTTGCATAAGAATTGCACACCCACAGAAAAGCAGGAAGAGCTAAAGGGATAAGTGACAATCTCTATGAAGCATTGAAATAGATCACAGAAAATAAAAAAAAATGAGAAGCAGAATTTCAGAGTGCTGTTGATTACTTCTGTGCAGTAATGCTTCGCATACTCCCATAGACTCCTTCATCATATTGGGGAGAATCCTTATGGAAAGTAAGCACTTCTTTTCCCTAATGCTCACTTCCAAAACAAATGGAAACATCACCAACTTTTGCTGCAGAGGATGTAGGAAAATAGATCATCACAAACTTCTATCCTCAGTCCACTGAGGCACTCTGCTTCCCTCTGTCCTCTGCAGACACAATGCCTCCATCCCTAGCCACTGGTGCCAGGAGCTTTGCAGACTGCAAAGGCAGCTATAGAGCTCTCCTTGTGGGGCTAACCATGACCTCCAGGGGATTTTGTGTTGTAGATATGCAGGATCTTCGAGAGAGTTATGCAGAATGATAACATGAATCACAAATTCATGTCTAAATACAAAAGTCTGTCAAATAACGCCGAAAATTAAGGTCTTCAAGACAAAGGCTATACACGTATCTGTCTCACTCTTACCATGTACTCCCCACATCTGTTTGTAGAATCTAACTGTTGTCTCTTGACTCACATTTTGATTGCAAGGTATGTGGGCCAGGAACTAACTTTTTGTAACATGTTTGTACAGTGGATTCTTCATCCTTGATTTGGTGGCTTGTAGACACTATCACAATAAAAACAAATAATACATATAAAAAATTCATCCAACAACCTCAGCTAATGAACAGCTTTATACAAATTAAAGCCTGTATACAGAAAATTCAAAACAGAAAAAAGGGATGCATTTATGTGCTGCAAATAGATCATCCAGCTCTTGCTTAAAATTAAACTTGACAAAACCCTTGTAAAAATAGGGTAGGGAACAATCTTGTCTTGGTGGACTACACTTTCCATCTATAACTTCTCTGATACTATGGATTACATGCAATATTCTAGGTTTCATGTCATTAGAGCTATGTCAAAAAACAAACAAAACCCCAAACACATATTTAGATTCCTTTTAAATAGCAAATATGAATATTTCCACCTCCATTATTAAAACAAAAGTGCCTGTTCTTTAAAAAACAACAACCCTCAAACCAAACCAACCATGTGCGATGAAAGTAAGCATGGAACTGAAAAAGTTAAAACTGGAGTTATGATTTCCTGAAAGCAGAAGCTTCTAATGGATACATCTTGCAAATTTTCACTGCCGGCAAATGCTAATAACAAAATGAATAACAAGGGAAGGATAATCAAGTTAAAAGAACATAATTACAGTGCTCCAAATAGTGCAAGACAACAAGAAGCAAATTTTCAATCATAGTGTTGTAAGATAAATGCGTATTAGCCTTTTCCAGAAGCAAGCCATTTATTTGCAAATATCAGTTCCCCATGAAAGAGTAAAATCTTTTTTTAATGTCTACTTGTTTCAGAAATGTGTGTGATAATCCTATAAGATAAAAGTGTCTGGGAATAAATAGTATATGGTATAGTGCATTGTAACATGCAATATCAGAGAATCATAGAAGATTAGGGTTGGAAGAGACCTCAGGAGGTCATCTAGTCCAACCCCCCACTCAAAGCAGGACCAACTAAATCATCCCAACCAGGGCTTTGTCAAGTTGGGCCTTAAAAACCTTTAAGGATGGAGATTCCACCACCACCCTAGGTAACCCATTCAAGTGCTTCACCACCCTCCTAGTGAAATATTTTTTCCAAATATCCAACCTAGACCTCCCTCACTGCAACTTGAGTTCATTGTTCCTTGTTCTCTCATCTGCCACCACTGAGAACAGCCTAGCTCCATCCTCTTTGGAACCCCCCTTCAGGTAGTTGAAGGCTGCTATCAAATCCCCCCTCACGCTTCTCTTCTGCAGACTAAAGAAGCCCAGTTCCCTCAGCCCCTCCTCATAAGTCATGTGCCCCAGCCCCCTAATCATTTTTGTTGCCCTCTGCTGGACTCTCTCCAATTTTTCCATATTCTTTCTGTAGCGGGGGCCCCCAAAACTGGATGCAATATTACAGATGTGGCCTCACCAGTGCTGGCAACAAGGGCATACTGTTGACTCATATCCAGCTTTTCGTCCACTGTAATCCCCAGGTCCTTTTCTGCAGAACTGCCACTTAGCCAGTTGGTCCCCAGCCTGTAGCAGTGCATGGGATTCTTCTGTCCTAAGTGCAGGACTCTGCACTTGTCCTTGTTGAACCTTATCAGATTTCTTTTGGCCTAATCCTCCAATATATCTAGGTCACACTGGACCCTATCATTACCCTCCAGAGTATCTACTTCTTCCCCCATCTTAGTGTCATCCACGATCTTGCTGAGGATGCAATCCATCCCATCATCCAGATTAATGAAGATGTTGAACAAAACTGGCCCCAGGACTGACCCTGGGGCACTCTGCTTGATACCAGCTGCCAACTACACATTGAGCCATTGATCACTACCCATTGAGCCCGATGATCTAGCCAGCTTTCTATCCACCTTATAGTCCATTCATCCAATCCATACTTCTTTAACTTGCTGGCAAGAATACTGTAGGAGACTGTATCAAAAGCATTGCTAAAGTCAAGGTATATCAGGTCCACCGCTTTCTCCATATCCACATATCCAGAGTTATCTCATCATAGAAACCAAGCAGGTTGGTCAGACACGACTTGCCCTTGGTGAATACATGTTGACTGTTCCTGATCACTTTCCTCTCCTCCAAGCGCTTCAAAATGGATTCCTTGAGGATCTGCTCCATGATTTTTCCAGGGACTGAGGTGAGGCTGACCAGTCTGTTTTTCCCCAAATTCTCCTTCTTCCCTTTTTTAAAGATGGGCACTATATTTGACTTTTTCCAGTTGTCCAGGACTTTCATCAATCGCCATGAGTTTTCAAATATAATGGTCAATGGCTCTGCAATCACATCATCCAACTCCCTCAGCACCTTGGACGCATTGCAGCCGTCCCCATGGACTTGTACATGTCCAGCTTTTCTAAATAGTCTTTAACCTATTCTTTCACCAGGGTGGGCTGCTCACCTCCTCCCCATACTGTGCTGCCCAGTTCAGCAGTCTGGCAGCTGACCTTGTCTGTGAAGACCGAGGCAAAAAAGCATTGAGTTCTTCAGCTTTTTCCACATCATCTGTCACTAGGTTGCCTCCCCCATTCAGTAAGGGTCCCAAACTTTCCCCAACCTTCTTGTTGCCAACATACCTGTAGAAATCCTTCTCTTTACCCTTAAAATCCCTTGCTAGCTGCAACTCCAGTTGTCCTTTGGCCTTCCTAATTAAACCCCTGCATGCTCGAGCAATATTTTTATCCTCCTCCCTAGTCATCTGTCCAAGTTTCCACTTCTTGTAAGCTTCCTTTTTGTGTTTAAGCTCACCTAAGATTTCTCTGTGAAGCCAAGCTGGTCGCCTGCCATATTTGCTATTCTTTCTTCACATTGGGATGGTTTGTTCCTGTACCCTCAATAAAGCTTCTTTAAAATACAACCAGCTCTCCTGGACTCCTCCCTCCCCCCATCCCCCCCCCCCCCCACTCATATTAGCCTCCCATGGGATCCTGCCCATCAGTTCCCTGAGGGAGTCAAAGTCTTCTTTTCTGAATTCCAGGGTCCATATTCTGCTGCTCTCCTTTCTTCCTTTTGTCAGGACCCTGAACTCGAGCTTCTCATGGTCACTGCTGCCCAGGTTGCCACCCACTTCTACTTCCCCTACCAATTCTTCATCTGTACTAAGTGCAAAGTGGTGTCCATATTGGAAGAGAAGGCTAAAGGACTAGAGAGCCATGTATCAACCCTGCATTGTATCAGAGAAAATGAAGACTTTCTGGATAGAAGTCAGCATTTGGTATTGCAGGCACAGCATGCTGAAGAATCAGAGAGGGCAGTTCAGAATGGGGAAAAAAATTGGCAGCATGTGACCTCCAGAAGAAGAAAGAGGAGAACCCATGTATTCCCAATGCAAATAGAAGTAAGGAACCATTTTCAGGCTTTCTGCACAGGTACTACGGTGAAGAATGGTTTGGAAGAGTCATCTGAGGGAAGGGATCAGAAGGAGACCCCATCGACCAGAAGGCCTGGGATGCATTGTCCTAGGGATGGGGATTCCATGATCACCACTCCCAAAAGGAGGAGATGGGTGGTGGTGGTCAGGGACTCCCTCCTAAAGGGGACGGAGTCATCCATCTGCCACCCAGAAACTTGAGAAGTGTGCTGCTAGAACTTTAAACATACTTCCATTGATCTTTCCTTGCATTGTTTTTCACTGCTTGTCTGCTTTCTCATACTCCTCCTTTTCTTTTTCCAATATTTTGTTGATCTTAGATTCAAGAATTTAACTTCAGTACCTTTTTCTTTCCTTAGTGAGACATCATGTCTCTTGGCTTACCCAGTTCTTGCTGTATCTTTGCTGATATCCAACTGTCACTGCAGCATCCTGAAACATATTGTCTCTGAGCACTGCTTCAGGTCCAGTCTGTTCAGGACACCCAAAACTATAAGCTACTGTGTTTCCCTTCTGCCTCAGCAAGAGTGAGCTTTGCTGAAGATTAGACTGTGTCATATCCCTGCCACACCAGTCTGTCTGCTTCACCAGTAAAGTCCTTGAGACTCTGCCAGTATAAACACTGTCTGGCAGGTAACAATCAGTGAACCCGAGTTCCAGAGATGTCTCCTGGCAGTGTCTAGACCCTCTCCCTGGGCATTCACGTAAATTAAGCTTGCTGCCTCCAAAGAGACAGAGCACAAACCAACCTGCCTGAGGACTCACGCTTTACGTCAATATAACAGCACTGAAATTGTTTACAGTAAAACTAAGAATAAGTTTATTAACAAAGGACAGAGACTTAAGTGACACCAAGCTAAAGAAAAAGATATACCTATGGTTAAAAAACAAAACAAAACATGCTTTCTAGTGACCAAAACTTAATTTTAGCACGTTACAATCTTTGCCTAAGCTGTTTTCTCACTTACATCAAATTAATAGCATCTCTAATCCTCAAGGTAAACTTTCACTTGTACTTGCATTGTCCTCTGCCTATAATCCAGCCAGGTAGACAGGTAATTCCACATTCCTTTGTCTAGAGCAGATCCATTCACTGCCTCCAAACCATCTTTTAAGAACATACTTCCAGCATGCATATATAATGCTTTATACAGAACCACTGATTTTCAGGACCAGCATGTCACTAGTTTAAATGATACCTTATAGGACACCTTTTTGATACATATTATGACAAACAGTGTGTTGGGGGTAGTGAGTATGTCAGGCCTGATATGAGTTATAGTAAAGTGGACCCTCTGCCAGCTGACATTGAGGGGCTCTTAGGGTCACAATCTCCTATTTCAATAACCAACTTTAAAATGTTTTCTTCTTGCCAGCATCAAACATTTTGGGGTCTGTCTTACAGAGACTGTTTTTCACCAGGAACTCTCCCCATTTTTTCTGGGTTTGGAACCATCAGCCACACCAAGGTGCAGCAGGTGGGGTTCAGTGGAGTTATGTCAGCAGAAAATCTATCCCTAGTTCCACACTTTGGCTGAAATGCATCTGTGGTGTGAAGGATCCACACACGTTCTATGCCCTGCTTAAGTCTCACTAGAGTCTAATTTGGGGGATTTAGAGTAACAGCCATGTTAGTCTGTATTCGCAAAAAGAAAAGGAGTACTTGTGGCACCTTAGAGACTAACCAATTTATTTGAGCATAAGCTTTCGTGAGCTACAGCTCACTTCATCAAATAAATTGGTTAGTCTCTAAGGTGTCACAAGTACTCCTTTTCTTTATTTGGGGGAGTTAAGTAGGATCCAGGCAATGCTGACCTTCAATACAGGGGTGAATTTTACCCAGTAACAGCAGTAGCATCTTTCAAAAGATGCTTTCAGATCATGTTCAGAATTTTGGATAATCTTTAGCCAATTTAAAGCATTTCAGGCATGTCTGTATGCATTTCAGATAGTTCAGCAGCCTCCTGCCTTTACCTTTTCTTCATCAAGTGGTCTACATCAATGCTTTAACATGGCAGTATTTTCACCATTTAATGGTATGCTCTCCTATAGTATTAGCTTCTATGACCCTTGATATATCTGTGAGTTTAAGAACTTCTAACTTGTGAATTTTCATTTTCTGAATTGAGTGTACTATTGCTATGTCTTACTCCGTTCATTTCAGTGAAAATCCTGAGAAGTTTAGGCAGTTTTAAAGTTTCCTGGCAGAAATGTCCACTCCAGCCCAACTTTACCACCAATTTGTTGCTCTACAGAGAGAATTAGAGATGCTGGCTCATTTTCTCTCATAGTATTAATTTCTGCTTGACTTACAATGAGCAAATGTCTTTTTGGACATATTGCAATTAAAGAAATGGACAAGTGATTGTCATTAGTTTTAATACATTTAACATGTATTTTGTTAATCAAAGTAACTCATGTCCTTCTCTGCATAATTATGTTCTATCATTTAATAAAAACATTCAATTCATGCCAGAGCACAGCTAATCACTTTTCAACGTGGCACAAAAAAGCATCAAAACAGCCTGATTCCAAAATGTAAAGCATGCACCAAATTTTATGTATGGGAAAAGAACCTGATCAGACACATCTAGTTACCAAAATATTCATTCTATTATACCAGATGTTTCCCCATAAAGTATTTTGTGCTACTTACTAGAACACTAAAAATAATGTTATATTTTACTATATGTGCCCATATTAAGCCCCATTATTTTTCTGCTTTACCTTACTTAATAGTAGAAGTTCTCATCTACTGAAATTTCAGTTGACTTGAGTGCTTGGAATATCCAAGCCCACTCCTAACTGGTACCCATCTGTAAATCAAAATAGCATGGATTGGATGCATTCCCTAATTACTAGTACTCTATCATGAATTACTCTTTAAATTACTACCTGACAGTGACAGTCTAGAATCATTATTTTTTTCTTATCACTCAACCCCAGGACCGCCAAGAATCAAGAATTTGCCATCTATGACATGCGCTCCATGCAAAGATCAGCAGTGGCACACACCTATCTACATCTGTCTTTCAAAGTGTCTACACCCTCTCTGGAGGTTTTGTGTTTGTATTTATGAGTGAGTTTGCAATTAGTTGCCAGATGTAATGGGAGCAACAAGGGAGAAGATACCTAATTATCCAAATTACTTCACAGGAGGATATAATGTTATGTCCACAGGCACTTACTCTAATAATAATGCTCCTCCATAAATGGATCAGTGTTTGAGTCAGAGCCAACTGTCTCCACTTCTCTCCTTTCCTTCTCAAGTTATTATTGTAAGAAGCTTACAAGAAATGGAAGATTGGACAAATGACCAGGGAAGAATATAAAAATATTACTCGGGCATGCAGGAGTGAAATCAGGAAGGCCAAATCACACCTGGAGTTGCAGCTAGCAAGAGATGTTAAGAGTAACAAGAAGGGTTTCTTCAGGTATGTTAGCAACAAGAAGAAAGCCAAGGGAAGTGTGGGCCCCTTACTGAATGAGGGAGGCAACCTAGTGACAGAGGATGTGGAAAAAGCTAATGTACTCAATGATTTTTTTGCCTCTGTCTTCACGAATAAGGTCAGCTCCCAGACTACTGCACTGGGCAGCACAGCATGGGGAGGAGGTGACCAGCCCTCTGAGAAGAAAGAAGTGGTTCGGGACTATTTAGAAAAGCTGGATGAGCACAAGTCCACGGGGCCGGATGCACTGCATCTGAGAGCGCTAAAGGAGTTGGCGGATGTGATTGCAGAGCCATTGGCCATTATCTTTGAAAACTCATGGTGATCGGGGGAGGTCCTGGATGACTGGAAAAAGACTAATGTAGTGCCCATCTTTAAAAAAGGAAAGAAGGAGGATGCGGGGAACTACAGGCCAGTCAGCCTCACCTCAGTCCCTGGAAAAATCATGGAGCAGGTCCTCAAGGAATCAATTCTGAAGCACTTAGAAGAGAGGAAAGTGATCAGGAACAGTCAGCATGGATTCACCAAGGGCAAGTCATGCCTGACTAATCTAATTGCCTTCTATGATGAGACAACTGGCTCTGTGGATGAGGGGAAAGCAGTGGACGTATTGTTCCTTGACTTTAGCAAAGCTTTTGACACGGTCTCCCACAGTATTCTTGCCAGTAAGTTAAAGAAGTATGGGCTGGATGATAAGGTGGATAGAAAGCTGGCTAGATTGTCTGGCTCAATGGGTAGTGATCAATGGCTCCATGTCTAGTTGGCAGCCGGTATTAAGTGGAGTGCCCCAAGGGTTGGTCCTGGGGCTGGTTTTGTTCAATATCTTCATAAATGATCTGGAGGATGGTGTGGATTGCACCCTCAGTAAGTTTGCAGATGACAATAAACTGGGAGGAGAGATAGATACGTTGGAGGGTAGGGATAGGATACAGAGGGACCTAGACAAATTAGAGGATTGGGCCAAAAGAAATCTGATGAGGTTCAGCAAGGACAAGTGCAGAGTCCTGCACTTAGGACGGAAGAATCCCATGCACCGCTACAGACTAGGGACCGAATGGCTAGGCAGCAGTTCTGCAGAAAAGGACCTAGGGGTTACAGTGGACAAGAAGCTGGATATGAGTCACCAGTGTGCCCTTGTTGCCAAGAAAGCCAATGGCATTTTGGGATGTATAAGTAGGGGCATTACCAGCAGATCGAGGGACGTGATAGTTCCCCTCTATTTGACATTGGTGAGGCCTCATCTGGAGTATTGTGTCCAATTTTGGGCCCCACACAAGAAGGATGTGGAAAAATTGGAAAATGTCCAGCGGAAGACAACAAAAATGATTAGGGAACTGGAACACATGACTTATGAGGAGAGGCTGAGGGAACTGGGATTGTTTAGTCTGCGGAAGAGAAGAATGAGGGGGGATTTGATAGCTGCTTTCAACTATCTGAAAGGGGGTTCCAAAGAGGATGGATCTAGACTGTTCTCAGTGGTAGCAGATGACAGAACAAGGAGTAATGGTCTCAAGTTGCAGTGGGGGAGGTTTAGGTTGGATATCAGGAAAAACTTTTTCTCTAGGAGGGTGGTAAAACACTGGAATGCATTACCTAGGGAGGTGGTGGAATCTCCTTCCTTAGAAGTTTTTAAGGTCAGGCTTGACAAAGCGCTGGCTGGGATGATTTAGTTGGGGATTGGTCCTGCTTTGAGCAGGGGGTTGGACTAGCTGACCTCCTGAGATCCCTTCCAACCCTCATATTCTATGATTTGATTCTTCAGCCATGGCTATAAATGCTGGTTGCTAGTTTTGGTTGAGTATAGATTACCTGCATACAATATTTTGTACTCATAGAATTGGAAGGGACCTCAGGATGTCATCTAGTCTAACCCCCTGCTCAAAGCAGGGCCAATATCCAATTTTTGGCCCAGATCCCTAAATGGCCCCCTCAAGGATCGAACTCACAACCCTGGGTTTAGCAAGCCAATGCTCAAATCACTGAACTATCCCTCCCCCCAGTGGTTGCCAGTTCTTTTGTTTATGATGCTATTTCAAATTATATGAATCTCATTCCTTTCATAGCATGTGCCAGCAAAGAGGGAGAAAAAAAAACACTGACTGCCCACTGGAAGTTTTCAGTAGCTGAGCAGCTGGGCAAAGTAGTAGTAGAATAAGCAAAAGAAGAAGAGTGATCACACAGGAAGTTCATTCACTTTTGGAATGTTTTACCACCTTGAAAGATATTCCCTGTTCTTAAAATGGGGAGTAATTCTGGGCCAGTAGTACCTCCAAAGACAGAACGAATGTTATCAAAGCTGTGACTGTACTATGTGTGCCCTACACTAACTGATAATTGGCAGATGAATAAAAAAAAATTGAAGCATTTGAGAGAAAAAGGTCCACAGATGTGTCTGTCCCAACTTCATCTTTTGTGGGGGTTTCCTCACTTTTTTTATTCATGCTTGGCATTTCAAACATAAACTTTGTTACACACAATTAGCCTACTTCACGGGACTCACATGTTAAAGCTTCAACAAGCAATAAGGCAAGTGTAACCCACACGAAAATGAGTCTGCTCTACAGCCTTAGCTAAAAGAAAGTTGGCTTTTCACTCATGTGGTAGGGGCTCATGCACTAAGCTTCTGAGGTCCATGGTTCAGTCCCATGGATGACTGGGGTCTGTTGGCATTACACAAGCACTACCAGAAAATGTGTGGGAAAATAAAAATGACAAGTTAATGTGAGGTAACTTTCTTTTAAGTTTGGTTACATGCTAAGATATAGCACTTTGCAGAATCTAAATAAAGCATTTTCATATAGTTAGTGACCAAAAGGACTCAACATTGGTGAATTGCTTAAAGTCCTTAATTCTACAAAATACACAACTTTTAAACAAAAACAGATTTGATCTTTTTCTTATTAGCCACCTAAGTATTGCCTCATATATACTGTCAGGTGTATGATGCAAAAGGCCCACCTCATGTGCAGATTAATAAAGCATAGCTCCAATGAAGAATAACCAACTTTTGGGTCAGAGTAATGTACTGGGGCATGAAGGCAAAGGGACAGATTCTAATACTCTTACTCATGTTCATCTCAGTGGGACTTCTTGGGGAGTACAGTACTATTTCACAAGAGTATAGGGTTTCCGAATCTGGTCCATAATCAGTAAAGTGCAGTAGTCAGTGTGTCAAACTTTTTTTCAACCTTTCTGATGACTTTGTGGAATCAGGACATCAAAGATATAAATGCTATGTTGTATGAAAGGAAAAGAAACTGCTATATTGCCTAGTGATGTTTGCAAGTGTTGCTGTCATGACTGAGGTCTGCTGCCTCTTGTAAAACTGTACTCAGGCACACATAGCCAGGAAGATCCATCAAACCCTTTAGCCAAAACAAATGAAAGTCATTTATAAATATACTATCAGCTTTGGTCTTTTTCTGGTGTGTTACATAATTCTCCATCTCCTTCAATCCTGTCTGCTTTAACCCCTGCTTGTCCCAACCAGCTTTGGAAAAGAAAACCATTCCTTGCATACACACTCTACTCTTAATTACCTAATATGTAATCTAATATTATTAAAGAAGCCTAGAATAAAATATTTTAATAGCTCTGTAGGCATTTGTTAAGGTCTTTTGCGTAGTTTGCATCTTTTCCATCTGACACTGCAGATGTGCCTTCTCATTAGTCACTGGCACAACTGAAAGGATTTGCCAAAGGGTCTGGAGGGAATACAGGAACTGGTCAGAATCTAGCTTCTGTACTAATGAGAAATCCTGCATGCTCAATTTAACATTCATGTGTTAATTCCTTCAGTACCACTTTGGCAGGTAGTGGTGTAGGTGCTAAGTACCTCAAAATTCAGATCTAAGTACCTCAGTATTCCATCACATACAGTCCTCAGCTAAAACCTTTCCAGCGCATCATCAGTGATCTACAACCCATCCTGGACAACGGTCCCTCACTTTCACAGGCCTTGGGAGGCAGGCCAGTCCTCGCCCACAGACAACCCGCCAACCTGAAGCATTCTCACCAGCAACGACACACCACACCATAGTAACTTTAACTCAGGAACCAATCCATGCAACAAACCTCCATGCCAACTCTGCCCACATATCTACACCAGCGACACCACCACAGAACCTAACCAGATCAGCCATACCATCACTGGTTCATTCACTTGCACATCCACCAATGTAATATATGCCATCATGTGCCAGCAATGCCCCTCTCCTATGTACATCGGCCAAACTGGACAGTCCCTACATAAAAGGATAAATGGACACAAATAAGATATTAGGAAAGGCAATATAAAAAAACCTGTAGGAGAACACTTCAATCTCCCTGGACACACAATAGCAGATTTAAAGGTAGCCATCCTGCAGCAAAAAAACATCAGGACCAGACTTCAAAGAGAAACTGCTGAGCTTCAGTTCATTTGCAAATTTGATACCATCAGCTCAGGATTAAACAAAGACTGTGAATGGCTAGCCACCTACAGAAGCAGTTTCTCCTCCCTTGGTGTTCACACCTCAATTGCTAGAAGAGGGCCTCATCCTCCCTGATTGAACTAACCTCTTTATCCCTAGCCTGATTCTTGCTTGCATATTTATACCTGCCTCTGGAAATTTCCACTACATGTTTCTGAAGAAGTGGGTATTCACCCAAGAAAGCTTATACTCCAATACAGTCTGTTAGTCTGTAAGGTGCCACAGGACTCTTTGCCGCTTCAATATTCAGAAGCACTTCACATCTTCTCAGCAATTTATGCCCATCTCTAGTTAAAAGTACTTCAGGCCAAAATCCTAGATCAAGCCCACTGAGCACAGTGGAGTTCCACTAGATATGAAATTGGCTCCTGGTATGCTATTGCATCCTATTATTTTGCATGGAAACATTCAGTTTATTACTACTGGTCCAAATCCCAAAGTACCCAATTCCTCCATTTTCATACAGGCCTGACTAAGGCAACACCCCCTTTAGCTTACATATTTTGCTTCTGTAAGAAATCAATAAAAGACTTTGAGATTTGACCCATTATTTTTAATAATAGCAGTATGGTGTGCCTGGTTATGATCTATGAAGGGCAAAAGAAAGCAAGAAGAACAGAATGTGTTCCTTGAGATTACAGGGAATTAGGATACCTTTTACAAGAGGTAACAATCCAAATAAATCTGCAGTACTGAAATTGATAACCCTATTCTCCAAACCTATGGCATGATATTTCATTGTTAATGTATCTTTACTATATCTGGGAATGCAACATGCTGCTCCATTCTTCAATACATTGAGTAGGCAAGTGAAACAATTTACAGAAACCTGTAACCTACATACAATTGAAATAAATGTGCACTCATTGAGAATATGAAAAGTGACCGTTCATTTAGGCTGTTCACATTGTTTGGGATTGTACTGTATTGTTCAGCTACTTAAGAAAGCAGACCTTCAAGTACTATTTCAAAGGACAGCAATGGGATCACCCATTTGTCTCATGGCAATGTGTTACACTTTCCTGTGGGGCACTGAGATTAGTGTCCTGGCTGTCAGAGCAGGGGACATCCGAAAATGGATAGGTAAAAATGACAAATCAGAATGGATTTACAGCAACAGATCAGAAGTCTCAGAATACATATGATTAAAAATATGGTAGGCACTGACTGACCAGTGACTTCATGTGTACAGTAACAATGCTTTAGTGAGAACTCTGCAGTGGATATTATAACAAGAATTCTTCCTGTTTTAAACACCTTAAGCAAACAAGAAGTATCAAATTCCCCATCTGGAGCCTGAAATTTCCTAAATTTCTCTGAAGGAAGACCTCCAAAATTTAATTTTGTTCTGGACATGCATATTAATATTCCTGATCCCCTTGAAGCCAGGTAAGCTTTGATATACGTTCCAACTGCCTTAACAAGACTCAGGTGAGTACTAGTCACTCAGACTCAGTCAGTTTGATATTAAACATAATAGTACATGCTTCATTACACCCAATTCAGCTAATCATTATGATATAATTACAGATATAATAATTTAATTCAATAAAAAACCAAATGCAAGGCATTTATTAGTGACTCATCTCTGTTCCCTATGAATGAGCCTACTGCAGTACTGTTGAATTGCCATTTACTGTATAATGACATTGTTATTAGGGGAATGAAAAATAATTCTACATCACGTTCTCCATTGTAAATTGTCCATGATTGGTACCGATTGATTTTCTGCACTTTTTCCATTAGAATTTCAAACAATGAATTGACTTATATACAATATTTTACATAGTTGTTTTGTATTGAAGATCTCAGAATAATTGGATAATTTCTATTTTAGTTTACCAATTAGACTGACAAGATGGCTTAATTCATTTCCTGACTGTCATTAAGCATATTTTGTCTAATGGAAAAAAAAAGCTATTAATCCTTTCTACATAGAAGACTCTTCCCTTTTCTGAAACTTGAAGAATTAAGTCCCACAAAATAAAAGCATGAACCTTTAATGTTTTGTTAGATTCAGTAAAAGCCTACTGTCCCAATAATGTTATAAGACCATAAAAATGGTTTAGGCAAACTATGCTAAAGAAGACACATTCTTTTCCTACCTATGGAGCAGAAGTGAACCCCTTTATTTCATTTAGAAGTAGTTGCACCTGTCCAAGTCCAACACCTATTCACGCCATTGATTTCATTGGTATTGAATTATGGCTCCATGCCTCAGTACTCTGATAGGAAGGGAACATGGAACTGTTTTATCCCATGATGAATGAGAAAGGGGAAAGCTGTTCCACTCAGTAGGTAAGATAAAAATAAGATCTTGTCAGGTATACAATCATACCTACTTTGACTTGAAACATAATTTTTACTGGTGCTTGTTCTTTTCCATTTCTATGCCATGTAGATGCTTCTATGCTGGAATATTTATTTTCTAGTAAAGCTAGAGAGGTCTTAATAATTCTTAAATACTTTAAAAACTGGATGTAAGATTTTCAGAAGATTCTAGTAGCTAACTCAGTCTGTTTTGGAGTCTATATTGTACAAGTTATTAAGCAGGAATTCACCCTTGTGTAAACAGGGCCAGAACAAGTGTCTATGCACCATATGAATCCCACATAAGCCCTACTTTGGGACCTTACATGGGACTAAAGTGGTGTGCAGGTCCTTGTGCTGGTTCTGTGCACACAGATGAATTTCACCATATATGAATAAAGAAACCAAGGGACCAATGATTCATCTTGTCCTGAGCTTGGGCAAGTATCACATGCTTCAGAGGAAGCAACAATATGCCTACATTTTAGATAGTTGTACAAATTTGGAATGGCTACCTAATACAGTTGACTGGTGATATGGTAAAGAGCTTTTCCGCTCTGTCAATGGCTCAGACCAAAGACAGACTGAAAATCATTTCAGTACATATGGTTGGCTTTGTAGCCTACTGTCCACAAAATAAATTGGTGGTCGCAGTCCATTCTTTAAAGGACAGATAGATATTTATATTTAAAGACCATCATGGTCATTGGTATTCATTGGCAAATGTCTTGGCAGTCTCCGAAGAGAAACCAGGGTCTAAACAGACATGGAGAGAGAATTAACTTCTTGTTCCCAAAGTGGGTCTCTTCAGAGCACTTTGGCAGGACAGTGTGTGACACCTGTTTCGTAAATATAAACATAAGTCTGTAGTCTTCTGGGCTGTCAAACTGGTACCTTCCCTGATTGCTAAAAATTGATTTAGAATGTAATAAATGTATACCATATTATACAAGAAATAGAGCTATTACACACATAACTTGATTGCACATTGCTGTGTATGCCGACAGATACTAGTGCATCCACTAGGATTTCCTGAACAAAGTCCTCTTAGTTAGTTAAACAAAAAAACAAACAAACAATGGTTTCCAAGGAGTCCTAGGGATTAAAATAGCAATCTCATCAGCTTCAAGAGATTTTTCAAGAACAACTTTTTTCAACATTCAGATTCCTTTCAGTATCTGTAAGCTGTTACTAGACCAAATAATAGAAAGTTCTGTAAGATAGGTCTGCATTCTCATTTACAAGGCCCTCTATATCATTCTGCCAGAGTAAAGATGTCTTAAAGTCAGTATAACTATAATTTATACCCAGTCTTTTACACTGACAGAGCAGTGTTAAGAGGCCTTCATGTGAATGAAACCCCCCCCCCCCCCGCAAATTATTTACTTACAAGGAACCATTTTTTCATGAATGCATAAAGCCTTTATTAACATATACCATTGCCATGAATAGAACTATGTCCAGTGTGTCATTGTGTGATTACCCATGAAAGTAGGTACCATTCAGCAGGAGTCCGGGTGGCAGAATTGGGTCTCATTTAAACAAACATAGGTGCAAATTGCTGGTCAAGTTGCCACCCACTTCTACTTCCCCTACCAATTCTTCCCTGTTTGTGAGCAGCAGGTCAAGAGGATCATGGTCCCTAACTGGTTTCTCCAGCACTTGTACCAGGAAGTTGTCCCCAACACGCTCCAAAAACTTCTTTGCCCTCCCAGCAGATTTCAGGGTGATTGAAGTCCCCCATGAGAACCAGGGCCTGTGATCTGGAAACTTCTGTTAGTTGTCTGAAGAAAGACTCATTTACCTCATCCTCCTGGTTTGGTGGTTTATAGCAGACACCTACCATGACATCACCCTTGTTGATGTCTAAACTTAACCCAAAGACTTTCAACAAGCTTTTCTCCAGTTTTATGCTGGAGCTCTGAGCAATCATACTGCTCTCTTACAAATAGTGCAACTCCTCCACTTTTTCTCCCCCACCTGTCCTTCCTGGACAGTTTATACCCATCCATGACAGTGTTCCAGTAATGTCAGTTACCCCACCAAGTCTCTGTTATTCCAATCACATCATAGTTCCTTGACTGGGGTTGGGGTTGGTCCTGCTCTGAGCAGGCGGTTGGACTAGATGACTTCCTGAGGTCTCTTCCAACCCTAATCTTCTGTAATTCTATGATTCTATGGCTGTGCCAGGACTTCCAATTCTTTCTGCTTGTTTCCCAGGCCTCTTGTGTGCATGTACAGGCACCTAAGATAACTAGCCAATTGCCCTACTTTCTCAGTATGAATCAGGAGACCTCCCCTGTTGCACCCTCCTCCTTGTGTTTCCTCCCAGTATCCCACTTCCCCACTTACCTCAAGGCTTAAGTCTCCATCCTCCAGTGTAAAGCCCTCCTCACTAGGTTAGCAAGCCTGCCTGCGAAGATGCTCTTCCCTCTCTTCATTAGGTGGATCCCATCTCTTCCTAGCAATCCTTATTCCTGGAACAACATCCCATGGTCAAAGAATCCAAAGCCCTCTCTCCGACACCACCTGCGCAACCACACATTTATTTCCACAGTTCGATGGTCCCTATCTGGGCCTTTCCCTTCAACAGGGAGGATGGACAAGAACACGACTTGTGCCTCAAACTCCTTTATCCTTCTTCCCAGAGCCACATAGTCTGCAGTAACCCACCTAAGGTCATTCTTGTCAGTATCATTGGTGCCCACAATGGAGAAGTAGGAAGGGGTAGCGGTCCAAGGGCTTGATGAGTCTCAGCGCACACTCTGTCATATCCTGAATTCTAGCTCCAGGCAAGCAGCTGAAGATGAAGCTGCTGCTACGATAGGAAACCTTGGAGACATTTACTAAGTGTCTAAAACCCTGTGTGGAAATTTCAAAATATAAAGTGGATCAATAAAAAGCAAATATGGGAAAATGCTTACAACTGAGGTAGAACAGAAAAATAGATAGGCAGAACGTTTCAGATGTCCTCACAGAACCAGCCCCACTTCAGCACCAGACTTCGATAAACAAACCTGATCAATATGATAGTCACATCAGTTCAATAAAGATGTCAGAAGTAGAGGCTGCAATCAAGAAGCTGAAAAATAACAAAGCAGTGGGAGGTCATCAAAGTACAGCAGAAATGCTAAAAAAACACTGGATACCATTCATCCTTATGAAACTGACAGGGCTATTCAATGAAGTTTGGGAAAAAGACCCAGTGGAAACACTGATTCATTGTCAGAATACCCAAAAAGGAAGTGATCTTCGGGTATTCTGACTGAAGAGGAGTCACCCTACTCTATGTTGTAGGGAAAGCTTTCTGCTGTGTGGTACTATACAAGGTGAAGCAGTGGATGCAAAGCTTAGAGAAAAAGAGGCTGGATTCGTGTAGATCAGATATTCCCATTATGGACCATCACAGAAGCATGCATACAACAGCAAGATCCCCTTATCATCAACTTCATTGATTTTCAAAAGGCCTTTGACAGCCTTCACCGACATACATCGTGGAATATTCTTCAGTCCTATGGAATCTCAGCTACAGTTGTTAACATCATTAAGGCATCATACAGAGATGTGAAATGCTGGGTAAAGGTGAACAACGAGACATAGTGGTTCAGCATGGGCTCACAGTGGTTCAGAGTAAAATAGGGCTGCTTTTTATCTCCACCGTCATTTGGTATTGCCATAGACTGGATACTGAAGAAGTATGAGCAACATGAACACTAGTATAACATGGATAGATGGCAACTGCCTAGAAGACCTAGACTTTACTGACAATATTATTCTACTGAGCAGCACCCCTGAAAAGTTACAAAGAGAATACCTGGCAAAAACAGCAGGCAAGCAGGGGTCAGATTTAGTTATGCTTAAACAAATATCTTTGAAATTCAGACATCGAATATTTACATCACATAAGAAGATGAAAATATCAAGAACCTAGAACAGTTCACCTACATTGGCAGCACCATATTGGCTAACAAAGACCTCAAAAAGAAAGTGACATTAAGGATCCAAAAGGCATTCACAGCATTTACTAAACTTAACAACATATGGAAATCAACGATATACAGCACCGGAACAAAACAGAATTTTAAATTCAAACATAATCTCAGTGGTAATATATGGCTGCCAGAGCTGGAGCTGTACCAATACATTAGACAGAAAACTAGACAGCTTCAAAAATAAGTTCCTCCGAAAGATTCTGGGCATTGTTGAAAAGACTTCATCACCAGTGAAGGGGTATGAGAAATCACCAACCAGTAACTTGTTTCCATTGGAATCAGAAGAACACATCAGACACACTTGGGGCGTGTACTCCGGATGATCAAACTTGTTTATTTTATAAATAAAAGTACATCTTTTGTCAACCAACCTCAAACTCAGCCTGCCCTCTGAGCATCAGTCTTATTCTGTGTTAGGTACTTATATGGGGCAGGAGGGATGGCCGCAAAACCTGGAACTAATTTTGTTGCACAGGTCCATCTCCATTTATAACAAACAGGAGTTTAGGAGAAAAATATCATATGTATTATTGCTGTTTTCCAATAATATCACTTCCATTTTAATATGAAAAAAAAAAAGCCTGCAATGGAAGTTAAAACAGGGTCAAAAGGACATATCTGGAACAATTTGATTGCTGACTTTTTGAGACTGAATAGCAGCTTCCATCCATCTTAATTATTTTTGAGACCATTTAGGCAATAGAAGCATGCCATAGGTAGTAGAATTAGAGGATATTACAGAAGATGCTTTTGATTTAATCACAAATGGTGCTTAATTGTAAATTAGATCTTTCTTTAATAGTTTAGGAAGTGAGCCAATGGAAGTAATGAAAACTCAACTTGCAGAAAAGTATTTGTGATTTCTCACTAGAGGGTCTGGCTTAGTATAATAGTAAAAGTCTTTTTTGACAGATGAAAGAATTGGCTGTGAATTGCTTTATCTGAAACAAGTAGTCATAATAGTTGAAACTACAGCTATGACTACAGGGAGACAAGTAAGAAAAATCTTGATCTTTCATCTTAACAAAATTTTAAACATTTGTGAAGGGATGAGCAATAGCAGGGGCGAGTATGCTATTCAGCAGGTCCAGGGTTTGTATTTTATTATTTCTTATGGGACTGGAAACCTGCATATGAAGTTGGGAAAAAAGGGCTAAATTTTTCTGAGTGCCCAAGAAAGTTGGATTAGATAAGGACTAAATAGGATAAGGACTTGGATAAGTTGAAGTTGAATATAAATCAGTACTTTTATTATCTCAAGTCAAAGCCTTCTGGAAAGCACACTCGGAAGTTTGTAAGGTAAAAACAAAGAGTTGAGATAATTTCAAAGTAACCAGTGGAGGAAGCATGACAGACATGAAACCTAGAATGGTCCAAATTGTCCAAGAAGAAGATGGACAGAGTGAAGCTGGAGATAAAAAGGAGCTTAAAAACAAAATCAAAACTTAGACTGTGGTTTCCTTTCTAATGTGCAAAACCAATAAGCACAGTAGGTTGGTCAGGCTAGAGGAAAATGCATGTTCTGCAAGAAAGAAAGGGATAAGTTTAGCAAAACTTACAGATGTCCACTTTAAAATATAGAGCAGTGGAATAGGCACACAGTTCCAAGTGACAGAAGCTAAGTGTTCTAAACATGAGAACTTATAAATGTTATTAAATGTATTCCTTTTCTCCTTTCTGAAAATAGAAACAATCTCTCTCACTCTTCCCAGCCCTGAAGAAGTAGTGGCATTAGTTTAAAAGGTGTGGGTTTGTTTGTTTTTTATCTGTGGGTGGGAGCTGTATGTAAAGAGCTTATTGAGGGTAAGCTAAATCAAGATGATGAGATTTGCATTTAGTTCTGAAAGCGGGTCATTCCAATCTATTTAGGTAGCAAGTTTCACGTCTAGTTCCAGCTTCTCTGAAAGTTATGTCTCCTGCAAGAGTCCCCACTATTCGTCAAAAATGTCATTATTCCACATAAAAATAGCTGTCATGGGAGGCCATACTTATAGATGGAGAGGTAATCTCAGGTAATTAGGGCTAGGAAAGGCTTTGAAGATCAGAATGGAGACCTTCAATTGGACTGCACTCAATGGCAAGCCTGTACAGAAAATAAAGCACTCAGCTGAGCTATCTCCTACCAGTCTCCCTTGCAACACAAATGGGTGGCAGTGTTTGTATCTGTAGGAGCCTTTTCAAGGTGCATGAATTCATTCCTAGGTATAAGGTGAAGCAATCATGCCCAGAGGTCATGACTGTGTGAGACATAGGGTATGTCTACATGAGGATAAAAGTCCTACAACACGTCCACTGCTCGACCGGATCAGTTGACTCAGGCTTGGAGGGCTCGCACTGTGTAGGGGGTTGGAGGGCTCAGAGGGGCTAAAATTGCTGTGTAGATGTTCAGGCTTCAGCTGGAGCCCAAGCTCTGGAACATTCCACCTTTGCAGGGTCCCAGAGGTCAGGCTTCAGCTGGAGCCCAAATATCTACATTGCTGTTTTTTAGCCCCATAGCCTAAGTCAGCTGACTGGGGCCAGCCACAGGGTTTTTATCCCCCTGCAAACATGGCCATAATGAATGGGCATGTGTCTGAAAGCACGAGGTGAAATCATCTGGCCAGTTGCAGATGGAAGTGAAAATTTTGCTTTCCATGTCTATTTGGACATCCACTAGCATTGACTGGATGTGGACTGCAAGAAGACTTAAGTGTCTGAGAGCAGATAACCCAAATAGGATATTATAGATGAAGTAAATTGCTCCCCCTCCTGACCATCATCACCTCAGTCTTGCCTGGTTCCTCTTTTCAATCTGGTTTTATTTTAGCTAAGCACTGAGAATGCTGAGTGAGAGTGCCATTTATGTCTGATGTAAAGGAAATGCAGAGCTGAGTGTTATCTGCATACTATGGGCACTTCAACTACCCTTGTTTCACGAGCGTCATATAAATGTTCAATAATTTGAAGTAGAGGACTGAGCCTTGTTGGATTCTATTGGTGACAGCTGTAGAGGTAGAGGAACAACTGCCCAGAACAAGCTTTTGGGTGAAAATATTATAATTCCTAAATAGATACGTGTGCAGATTCTCATCTGTGTCCAGTCTGTGGTGGGCACAGAGGAGAAGGTTACTGCAAAGGAGCTGTTTGCAGCTTCCAGATACTGGGATTAGTACAATGGTGGCCTGATCCCCAGAATAGTTTAGAACTGTCTCAGTGCTGCTCTAATCTATACCAGCTAGCTGTGCTCTCAAGGACCAATATTGCTCCAGGCATTGTTACCAGATGTGCCCGTTAGGGGTACGCTCATTTATTCGGGTTACTCTTCAGGGGAGAGGGGGTCTGTAATTCTATCAATGTACTGCTTGTATCACTTGTGTGTTCATATGGAGCTTCTCCCTTCTGCAAGTCCCCTCCCAATGGAGCTATCCTGAAGGACCTAGGTTCCCCAGGGCTGGGTTCCTCCAGCCCCAGAATCAGATGAACACACACACACCCACACACTAACAGAGCAAGTCTGAGTGGACTGGGTCAATCAGCACTCTCAAACTGAGCCCCTGTATGTCCCTGGACTCAATAGGCTGGGACAAGCAGCACTTCCAAGCTGACACCCTTATATTGCACAGGTACCGCACTGGAATAGAGTAAGCCGGAGCAGGCCATGTTGAACAGCACTTCCACGATGCCACCCTTATTTGCCTCTGGACTCAGCAGGCTGGGTCGAGCAGCACTTCCAAGCTGCCACCCTCGTATGTCACAGGTTCAGCATGTCCCTATCCCCACTTTCACATTACAATTGTTCTGGTAGTAACCCACTTGATGAGCAAACCCCACAGTATTTTTGGGCGCTACAGGGATCTTTAGCTTAGGTAAAAGGAGCATTGCTGCAGAGTGAATGGGAAAGCCAAAACACAAGAGAGTAAAATTCAGAGAGAGAGGGAAGCAACCAGCTTAACCATAAAAGATATTTATTGAATAACAGTGATAATCACACAAGGAGAGCCTAAACAGACATAACAGTTACATTATTCTATTCAGGGGACACCATCATAGGGCCTAATCGCATCAGCCACACTATCAGAGGCTCATTCACCTGCACATCCACCAATGTGATATATGCCATCATGTGCCAGCAATGCCCCTCTGCCATGTACATTGGTCAAACTGGACAGTCTCTATGTAAAAGAATAAATGAACACAAATCAGATTCAAGAATTATAACATTCATGAACCAGTTGGAGAACACTTCAATCTCTCTGGTCACTCGATTACAGACCTAAAGGTCCCAATATTACAACAAAAAGACTTCAAAAACAGACTCCAACAAGAGACTGCTGAATTGGAATTAATTTGCAAACTGGATACAATTAACTTAGGCTTGAATAGAGACTGGGAGTGGATATGTCATTACACAACGTAAAACTATTTCCCCATGTTTATTTTCCCCCACCCCCACCTCCCACTGCTCCTCAGACATTCCTGTTAACTGCTGGCAATGGCCCACCTTGATTATCACTACAAAAGGTTTTCTTCCCCCGCCCCCCCGCCCCGCTCTCCTGCTGGTAATAGCTCATCTTAAGTGATCACTCTCCTTACAATGTGTATGATAACACCCATTTTTTCATGTTCTGTGTTTATATAAATCTCCTCACTGTATTTTCCACTGAATGCACCCGATGAAGTGAGCTGTAGCTCACGAAAGCTTATGCTCAAATAATTTGGTTAGTCTCTAAGGTGCCACAAGTACTCCTTTTCTTTTTGCGAATACAGACTAACACGGCTGCTACTCTGAAACCTGTCTTTATTAAAGATGACAAAACCTGATCAAACAAGTCAGGGTTAAAAAGTTATACCTGAGGTAGAAAAAAAAAACACACGGACAGAGAGACAGAGAGAGAGAAAGAGAGCTCGTGTCTCACTCCATGAAGCTTGAACTGGTTGGGGTTCCCAGGTGATGGTGGTAGTTCAGGGTCCTGAGTGCTGGAGACAGGCAGAGCCCCCAGCACAATCAGTCAGGAGAAGATGAAGTGCCAATGGAACTGATGCAGAGTTTTGATCCATGCATTAGAACAGTTACTTGAGTGTGGGTTGGGGCTTTTGTAGGAAAGCAACAATGGTTCAAAGGAGAACTTTAGGCTAGACAATAGGAACTGATTATTCCTGGCTATGGGTGGTGTTCTTTCAAGGAAGCTCACAATGCAATTAGGCAGCTTCAGTATTTTGGATATCAGTCAAGGATTCATTACTATAATTTGTCTGATAACTGCTGAGCTGGGTGTGTGCAGGCATAGGTTCATTAACATCTGGAGCAGAGATTCCCCCATAATGCAGTGCTTCCCTGCTTTTCTGGTCCCAGAGTTCAGTGCGGTTTTTGCCTTGGAATCTCTGTTCTCCATTCTGTATGTTAATGGAGATGCCTCCCTGCCCTATCTTTGATGCAGATAAGGCTAAGGGAGTTGCCTTAATCCTGGTCATCCTTGTCAGGAGGGGTTTAGGTGTGTCTCCCACCACCTTTTCATTGCTTTCTGTAAGTCTTTCTTCTGATCGGTTTTGGTTCAAGCAGAGCCTAGGGGTAGGGGGGTGTCCTTCATGAGTCAGTCAGGCTGGATACTGCGCCCTGGTTCCCCAAGAACACAGAACTGACTGGTATCACCATATCCCTTTCCTCCTGGTTAAAACACTGCTGTTGGGATATAGAAGGGAAATGGGTAGGCGCTGCATTTCCTATGCACAATCTGGGGAAAATTCTCCCAGTCAGTTCAGCCACCTGTAGTTATTGGGGCTGTTCAGTACACCAAACCCTAGGGTTCCATTAGCATGCCAGATGTACTGTAACTCTGAGTCAAGCACAGTAGGTGCTTCAGCAGCTAGGCCTTGTATCCCTAGTTGGTCCCAATAATCACTCAGACACATAGCTAAGTGACAGGGCATTTTACTAGGGCTGGCAGGAACAGGAAAGGTTGCAGATACCCTAGGTAGAGAGGTTTAAACAATTCAAAGACAGCAAGTTCTTTGTTCTTGTTTGGGTCTCCGGGGAAGTCCAATCAAGAGTCATGGTTCTTGAGGTCTAGTGCCTGGGTTGACCTCCCCAGTCCTGTCTCTATTCCAAGCAAAGAGGCACATATAGGTTTCCAGGGCAGTTATTGTCTCTCCTTGGGGCCCTGTTGCACTGGCTCTCTGTCCAGCTGCTCCTGCTCCCCCATGAGTCTTTAGACCACTGCACTCAGCTGTAATGTCTGGCAGTTGCAGCTCTGCATGCAGTTCTTGGGGATTCCACTCTGAATTGAGGTTCTCTCCAACTCCCTGCTTGCCATGCACTATGCCCTGCTTCAGCTTCCCTGCAGCTCCTCTCTTGCCATGCACTGGCCCCCACTGCCTTCCAAACAGAGCCCCACCACTTCTTGGTTCAGGACCTTCTCCCTTACCTGGTCAGGAGGAAGGGGATGTGCAGTGGGTAGGGGCTGACAGGAATTTTGATTCCTTGCTTAGCAGATCCATACACAGCTTTCCTGATTACTTTTCCTTGGCCAGAACAGCATAAAGCAACCAGAACAGAGGGACAGGATCTCGGGTTTGCAGACTGGGATATGTTAGGTGCATTGTACTGTAGTGTTCTGTAAACTCTTTCCCTTGTAGCAAAAATATAGAGTATTAAAAAGATTAATTAGACATGTGCCTCCTCAATAGTACCTTAAGCCTGATTCTGTTAGGATTTTTCAGGGAAGACTCCCCTTAAAGCCATTTTTTTGGCCCTTCCCTATGAGTAATAGTTGTTTTTATTTGATTTTCTGTTCCCATGGCAGCTCCCTCTTTCAGCCTGTGCTGTTAACTAATTTCTCTTAGTGCTTGGGAAAACCCAAGCATTGTTACCACCTTCGAAACAATGTAAATCACTGACTTAAGAAAAAGTCTTACAATCCTTAGGACAAGTGGTGACTCTGGTTTCTTTCACCACCCATTGAGTTCTTGAGCCTGAAGGAAGCAGAAAATACATTATATTTCTAAGGGTCTACTTGATCATATCTTCTAGGCTAATTTCTGCTTTTTTCTATACACTAATTAAAACAATAGCTCTTCATGCTCGATTTATCAATGTAGTAAAAACCAGTTTCAGTTAATTTCCTTTCTTTAGGAAAAGGTTTCTTGCCTGAATAATTTTTAATTATAATGAGCAAACTATTACAGAAACTGAAGTCTTTATTGAAGTACTATAAGACATAAGCTAGATCTAAAATGTCAGCGTTTCCATTCTCTATTGTACTTTCAATATTTGAAACAATATCAACGCAACCTGAGTCTTATTATGCAAATTGTGTGCTTGGACATAGCTGTTTATTTAATTGGCTTAAATTTTATAAAGTTAAAGAGTTGTGAAAAATAATCCATTTAGATACTGGAGATGCAGATGTTTTTTGAGCAGTTTAATTTTAAAAAAATGCTTAATTCAAATAAAATATTTTGTACTTATTGTGAGCCAAGGCATTTTAGTACTTTGGAGAAACCATCAAAATATTATAAAGCTTGAATATGTAGCAAATTCATCATTAAGATTAATTAATCTTCACCATTATTGTTATGAATTAAACCCACAAAAGCAAATAAATTTGCTGCAACTCCACCCTCGGCTCATCCCCTTGTGATTTACCTGCATTTAAAATATATTATTTATTTGTTCACCTTTCTAAATTGCCTGTGCAATGATCTACCCCATGCAAAAACTTTATTACAAATCAAATAAAGAACAAAAGTTTCTCAGCCCCACAACATATTACTTGCCTAAAAGGGCAATTGGTTCCCTCTCAAAAACTGGGCAAATAGATCATAGAAAGTAATTTTGCATTTTTCTGTTTGTAATTTGTCCATGAATAGATGTAAAAGTTTCTTGAACTTTAGTTATTGCGAAGCATTTCTTTTGGGCTGTAGCTTGTTTATGAGTACTGAATTGCAAGCATTTCATATTCTGAATTCAAGAGTTTTAATTTGACCCGTAAGTCATATGGCTGTTTTTTTGTCAGTTTTCCTGTTTGAATACTTGAGATTACAAGTCTGAAATTCACTTTCTAGGAACATTCCTGTGATATTCACTTAAAATTCATTGTGTCTGTGAAAATCTTGCCAGCAAACCAGAATACGTGAGGGAAGAAAACTCAAGGATGCAAATCTAGACAAGCAAGTTCATTTAACAATTCAAATGAATATTCATAGATAATATTTTATATTCTCTGCTGTCAAATCAATCTTCTGCCCCCAAGAGAAGCCTGTGAAAACAGATGCATCTTGCAATGTGCCTGTTGGGTCACTATTACCCCCTCCCATTTAAACCAGGGGACACTGATCACAAGTGCTTCAGCTGATCCCAAATGTTGCAGTATGGCTGGAAGAGAGGTTCTTGGGTCCCTCAAAACCCTTAGGCAATCTTTGCCCAACTCCCTTCTTTTCCCCTTCCCATCCCTCTGTAGTTTGAGCTGTTTCCTGGAAGGTAGCTTAGTGCCTATCCCACCTCTGTCAAAGCCTTTGGGAAAGTGTAGAAGGTCCAACTGTTCTCCCTTCCCCATCTTCTAACTTGAAAGAGAGGCAGACAGATATTCACAGGTATCAGTGGGCTTAATCCAGAAACCATTGACAGAGATGCTGGACTGGATGTCATCTGGCATGAAAGGGTTATAACAGAAATGAGAAAAAGGGTATTTTGATATTGACTCATCATGGTAAAATTATTAGCATTAGACTTGCATTTGATCCATTTTATTCTAATACCACCTCCATATACCTGTACTGTCATAGGTTCATTTTACCCTTCTTGACTTACTAATATTCTCCACAGGCATATGCTGACATGTTCCATTTGACCATGCAAAATCATCTCCATATAGGTGCGTTTATATCATTTTGAGATCTGTGTGTTGACACTGAATCCAATTAAAGTGCTGTAAATAGCAAAGTAGTGTCAGTTTCAGAAAGTGTTACGAAAAGTGTCTTGCACATTGACAGTAGATTTTTTCTTAATAGGTGCACATCTCATTCACTTCCAAACACTTCTATTTCCAAAGTATCAGTAGAGATTATTCTCCTTTAAATCCAGTCCTGGGATGTGCTGAGTTCCCTTTGCTTCCATTTACTTCAGTGGAAATTGAAAATACTACCCGCAGCACCTTTGTATAATCTGGCCCAGTATGTCTATCAGTTAAGTTATATATAAACTACTTGTCATTAAATACTGAAGACAAACCCAATGTATGACTTTGTAGAAGAAAAAAGATAAATGTGACTTAAAGGGGCTAAATCATTTTAATAAATGAAACTATAGATATCCCGCTCCTACATAAGCCATTTTAAAAGTCATCACAGGGGATTGTGAATATCAGTGTTGACTCTATATCAGAAATGCAAACAATGTTAACTGCATTAATACCTACAGAACATATCTATGGTTAGACAGGTACAAATGAAAACAGTTTGGTCCTATAACTTAGTGTGAACAGCCAACCTGTTGGAGGGTTTCCCAATGATAACTTTATTATTTGTTCAAGGGTGCTGGGACAACTTTTATAGAGGAGGTGCTGAGAAACACTGAACCAAATTGTAAACCCTGTATATAATGGAAACCACTCAAGCCAGGGGGCGCTGTAGCACCCCGGTACCAGCACCAATCTATTTGTTCTGACAAAAGGAGCCAATCTTGGATCTTTAGTGGCCATTTTTCTTTAAATAAAAACACAGCTTGAGGGTACAGTCCATCCATTATTATTTGGGAAGTTCCATGTTAGTTAACACAAAAAGATATATAGATTCTAACTGGATGATAAAGTCACAGATACATTTCCTTTGAATGCAATATATATTATAATATGCATTTATGTATGGGTAATATTTATCACTATGACTATGATGTTGATCACAGGGTATTGTAGTTGTATACTCTTCCATGCTGCTGGTCTCATTATTGTGCTACTGTAAGCAAATTACTAGTGTCTCCATGTATTCTGTTTTCTTGTTATATGCTTATGTAAAAAAATGGTATTACTTTAAAATTTATTGTTCTATAAAACAAAACAAAAAAAACCCACAACCCACAAAACTATATGCACAGGGTGAGATCCTCAGCTGGTGTATTTCAGAGGAGATCCACTGAAGTGAACCATGCTATTTAAATTCAGTAGGATGAAGATACTGTATGGAACTTGTATGATTTACAGCAGCAAAGTATCCTACCCATATTATCATAAAGTTTAATTTGTCCCTTTTGGGATCTAAATAGCAAGTACTAATATATTAAACAGAATCCCTACCGAGCCAAACATATAGCACTCCATAGTGATAAGACTCTTGTAACTTTGTTGCTGGGCCAAAGCCCCCTTGTGGCCCACCAGGGCACAACTCACTATGCTGCAGGTCTCCATTGGTCTGTTTTGTCTCTTAGGTTATGACAATACTGCAGTTAGAGACCTGTGGCTGGCCCGGGCCAGATTACTCAGGCTTGCAGGGCTTGGACTCAGGTTCTGGGGCTGTTTAATTGCAGTGTAGACTTCTGGGCTTGGGCTGGAGCCCAAGCTCTGGGACCTGAGAGGTGGGAGGGTTCCAGAGCTCTGGTTGCAGCCTGAGCCCAGAAGCCTACACTGCAATTAAACAGCCAGCAGCCCGAGCCCTGGGAGCCCAAGTCAGCTGGCACAGGTCAGCTGCAGATTTTTATTTGCAGTGTAGACATATCCTTAGAGGTCCAGGTAGTGGTGCTTTGGTCTTCGATCCAAATCATCCTTCAATCCTACCTCTCTTGGGGCATTGAAGTTCAAAGGTAATCAAAAAGGAAAATAAAGAACTCAAAGCTAGGGTCATCCCACAAATCTTCAGTGGGGCTCCATCTTTGTGTTCAGGGCTTATTTCTAAAACAGTGTGAACTTCTGTTGATTCTCTTCTTAGGATTCAGTCATCCCTTCCAGGAGGGTTGATCCAGCTGGCAAGCAATCTCCATCTCAGAGCTGCAGCTAAGCTTCTCCCACACCGTGAAACACAGAGCTTTGTTCTCCGTCCTGGTGAGCTCTGATATGGCCTCGCCCCTTTCCTCTTATCTTCCCTCTTCACCCCTGACATTGGATGCAGGTGGAGTAGGGTGGGGGCTAACTGCGTCCACAGGCTTTCCCTAACCGTTTCATTGCCAGCTGGGAGACTGTCAGCCTCCTTAACCCCTTTTTGGTGGTATGGAGCCTCTTGGCCCCATCCAACTCAGCCAGACCAGTTATGCTGGGTGATTTCAATGCCTATGGAGATAGCTTTTGAAGACTATTTCAGGATTTCTGGCCAATAGGACAAAGGCCTGTGCCAGGTTGTTTTTGGTTTAGCTTCTTATAGCTGGCCACAACAGATTTTTAAGCAGGTCTGGGTTTGGAGGAAAGGGGATAAAATTCACGCCCTTGTCATAGACATCTTGTTACCTTTGCCAATTTGAAACTGGGTCCAACTTATTGAAGTGAAAGACTTGTTTGGATGGTCATGAGACTAATGGAGGCTTCTGGATGTCAGAGGGCTTTGAGGAACACTGCAGTTAGGTTGCTTTGCTAGCAGATTTCTTCTGCTCTAGTCAGAATTTTAAATGACCTTTTGTTTTTGACAATTTAGTTTCAGTTCTGATTTACCCACTGAATCCGCAGCGCTATGTCCTCAAATACTGTAGGTATTCCTTAAAGGTCACACATCTCCTCTGTGTCACTTGTAAGATCAGATGAGATCACGGCATGAAGTGGAACAGCTGAAAATATACAGATTTTACTTTTAGTGAGTCCAGTAAGTGGTATCACCTAGCACTGGATTTTTGTGTTTGGTTTTCTTTATTGATATTATTTTCAGTTTAATTAAATATTGAAGTCATACAGTTGAATCCAGAACACTTTGAAATTACTTAAAGAGCCAAATCCCATTCAATTTATTCTTGTAAATACTACTACTGATGTCAGTGGAACTGCTTGCATGAGTAAGTTAAGCAGGAATTGGCTCAGAGTCTATGAAAATAGATGCTTAATCATTGAATTAGGAATACACTACTTCAAGCTGCCAAGGTAGCTAGGTAGAGAAGAAAATGCTCACAAAAATAATTACTTCATTTATTGGCTAGTACATCTATTGTTGTTCATCATTAGGTCATTAACTTTAACAATGTCAGACATAATCTTAACTATACATAATTTAACTACATTAGTGTGTGAGCTAATAACTAAAAGGACATTTCACTTAGAGGAGTTATTAATGCATTTTTGGCTTCTCAGAAATGCAGCAGTTCTCTAATGCACCATGAGGCATCTAAAAGGGACTATTAGACATTAAGGAGAGATAATTAGGGAATGAGAGAGAGAAAGAAAGAGAGAGAGAGAGAGAGAGAGAGCATATATGAGCACAAACCTGCAGAGGCTCCAAGAAGCTGAGTGACAAAGAGCTGGACATAGGGTATAGACCACCTGATTTGTAAAAACTAAATGAATACCTTAAAGATCAAAGGTCACAGTTATATTAAGCCAAAGCAATCATTGTGCCGCAGCGGACCTGACACTTTTCTCAGTCAGCTTATCTTGGAACAACACTTGTGTAGCCTTTCTGCTCTCATATTCTTTAGAAACATGTTCCTAAGAAATATGTAGGAATTTTTTTCTCTCTCTGTATATATACACACAGAAGTAATTACCAGATGCCTCCTGTCATAAATGTAAAGGAAAGGGTAACCACCTTTCTGTATACAGTGCTATAAAATCCCTCCTGGCCACAGGCAAAATCCTTTCACCTGTAAAGGGTTAAGAAGCTAAGGTAACCCCACTGGCACCTGACCCAAAATGGCCAATGAGGGGACAAGATTCTTTCAAATTTGGAGGGGGCGGGGGAACAAAGGGTTTGGGCTGTCTGTGTGATGCTTTTGCGGGGAATAGACCAGGAATGCAAGCCTTACAACTCCTGTAAAGTTAGTAAGTAATCTAGCTAGAAAATGCATTAGATTTTCTTTTGTTTAATGGCTTGTAAAATAAGCTGTGCTGGGAGGGAATGTGTATTCCTGTTTTTGTGTCTTTTTGTAACTTAAGGTTTTACCTGGAGGGATTCTCTGTTTTGAATCTGATTACCCTGTAAGGTATTTACCATCCTGATTTTACAGAGGTGATTCTTTTACCTTTTCTTTAAGTAAAATTTTTCTTTTAAGAACCTGATTGATTTTTCATTGTTCTTAAGATCCAAGAGTTTGGGTCTGTGTTCACCTGTACGAATTGGTGAGGATTTTTATCAAGCCCTTCCCAGGAAAGGGGGTGTAGGGCTTGGGGGGATATTCTGGGGGAAGATGTCTCCAAGTGGACTCTTTCCCTGTTCTTTGTTTAAAACGCTTGGTGGTGGCAGCATACTGTTCAAGGACAAGGTAAACTTTGTACCTTGAGGAAGTTTTTAACCTAAACTGGTAAGAATAATCTTAGGGGGCCTTTCATGCACGTCCCCACATCTGTACCCTAGAGTTCAGACTGGGGAAGGAAACTTGACATCTCCTTTTCCTATTAAAACAATAGAAAACATGGTGGTCATTTGTGTGGTTGGAGCAGCAGCTCTCACTAAATAGTTTCCCTCCTCTCTCAAATCCGTCCTGAAAACCACACATTTCACAAAGCCTCCAAGCCATCTGTAACGCTTCAACATCGATGCCATCATGAAGCTGTCATGCTAGTGCATTATGATCTGAATTGTATTCCCTGTATCTGAATTGCAAACAACATGGGTAGCAATCATATCATATATGTAAGCATAAAAGTTGTGAATATTATCAGTGTGCAAAAAAAAAAAAAAGGAATAGGGATTAGAACTAAGTAAATTTAATAGCTTATTTGAGAAATTTCACCTTTTCCCCTTCCCTCATGTAGTCTGTTATCAGAGTGCAAAAAAATATATCTTCATTATTAATTAATGTCTTTACCAAATAATTCTTTGTCTGCGGACTTTAGAAATGTGAATATTATCAAATATGCACTTCACACTGTAACTTAAATAATGAGCTTAACCAGCCAACATAATATTAATTTTGAAAGGTTTATTTAAGACAAATTTTGAGATTCCCAGTTCATGCTGTGTTGGATAATTACATAAATATCCTAATCATGGAACAGAAATAATACTATGGGATCTCCACTATGCCCCCTTTCTGGTGGCTATAGGGCCAGAGACCATAAAGGGACAATAATGGCCAGCACAGGATTTCCCTGACACAGGAACTGCAGCAAGAAGCCATATGTCTGTCTTCCCAGAAAACCCTTGGAAGCCCTGATGTAGGGGCCATGCCAGGGGGAAATGGTTGTGTCAGAGAATGATGTGAAAGGCTCCCTCTAGTGGGGAAAAGCTTCAGCAGTGGAGCCATTTCCTCTGCCTCCCACCTGCCACAGAGAAAAACTCCAGCAGCAGGGAGGGAGTGGGACTCTACACTGTTAAAATAGTATAGATGGGGGAGCCACTGCTTCGGCATATAGAGAGCCTTGTAGGGTACATATCTGGGGACATACCCTAAGGTTCGGGCATGTCTGTAATCTACTCATCTAAGGAGTGCCTCACCCTCTACCCTGCTCTTTTTGCCCGTGCTAGGAGGTGTGCAGTGTATGTACTCTATACACTGCCATAAGGAGTGTGCATTGTAGATGTACCCCATTATTACACCAGGAGCAGCAGAGAAACCAAGAACTAAAGGGTGCAATGCTGGCTTACAGTCACCTAGCCCTGGCCCTCCCTACCCCATTCAACTGTGAGCTATGGGCTGCACATTTCAGAGGCATAACATAGAATTTCACCCTATGTGATGTACATGCTGTAACTAACCAACAAAACATGAATTATAAATTCTGCAATCCAATTATAATACATTGACATTGTTACATTGTTTTTTTCACTTATCAAATCTCTCACTCGCATTACAGGGGCATACTATCCTTTTCAGGATTCTTGTTTCATACTTCCCCCCAAAAGTAAGTAAAATACTCCTGAAACAAACACAATAAAGGGACAGGTGGAGGACACACAAAAGAAAGGAAAATACTTCTGCCACATTAGGACTTCATCATGGTGGAATTGCTTTCCACTAATACCTGACCTCTCATCCTTTTCAGAGCTGTTTGAATAACTGATTTTTCAGCTGGTTGTCCTAACTGGGAAAATATATTGAACTTTTTCATATTTGGAAATGTTTCATTCTACCTGAACCTAAACTTTTCATTTCTGAGGGTTTTTTAACCTTTAATTTAAAAAGAAAAATAGAATTGAAGTAAAATTTAAAACAAAATGTTATTTCTAAATGAAAAGTCAAAATGTTTAATTTCAAAATGGTGTTAAAACAAATTGTTTTGACATTTGTCAGAATTTTTTGCTTCTTTGTTTGTTTCTTCCAAAATTCCAGGAATTCAGCACAATTTCACAAAATGCTTTTATCACCCTGAATCTGCATATTTCAGCAAAAAAAAAAAAGTTGTGTGAAAAAATTTATCCAGCTCTAATATTTTTGTATATTCCACATCCAGTTAGACAATCAGCATGTTCTGAAATGTAAACCCCCACCCCCCGCAAAAATCCCCAAACCGTCTCCCCTTTCAAATCTATGAGCTCAGCTCTCAAATTTCTTAACCAAATGGAAGGAAAAGCATACCAACAATTAGTAAACCTTTGCTCATCAGTATTTAATTATATAAAGTCTTAAAGACTTTCCTGATATCCTTTCATGTCACATGAACATTTACAGTATTTGAAAGTAACTCAATTAACTTTCAGATAATCAGCCTTTGGATAAGTCCAAAGCAGACTGTGAAAAGTTACAAAGAGATCTCACAAAACTGGGTGACTGGGCAACAAAATGGCAGATGAAATTCAATGTTGATAAACGCAAAGTAATGCACATTGGAAAACATAATCCCAACTATACATATAAAATGATGGGGTTTAAATTAGATATTACCACTCAAGAAAGAGATCTTGGAGTCATTGTGGATAGTTCTCTGAAAACATCCACTCAATGTGCAGCAGCAGTCAAAAAAGTGAACAGAATGTTAGGAATCATTAGGAAAGGGATAGATAATAAAAGAGAGAATATCATATTGCCTCTGTATAAATCCATGGCACACACATCTCAAACACTGCATGCAGATATGGTCCCCCATCTCAAAAAGATATATTGGAATTGGAAAAGGTTCAGAAAAGGGCAACACAAATGGTTAGGGATGTGGAACAGCTTCCATATGAGGAGAGATTAATAAGACTGGGACTTTTCTGCTTGGAAAAGAGAGGACTAAGGGGGAGATAAGAGAGAGGTCATAAAATCATGGCTGGTGTGGAGATAGTATATAAGGAAGTGATATTTACTCCTCTAAATACAAGAACTAGGGGTAACCAAATAAAATTAATAGGCAGCAGGTTTAAAATAAACACAAGGAAGTAGTTCTTCACACAACACACAGTCAACCTGTGGAACCATTTGCCAGAGGATGTTGTGAAGACCAAGGCTATAATAGGCTTCATAAAAGAACTAGATATATTCAAGGAGGATGAGCCATTAGGCTGAGCATGGATGAAAAATCATACTCTGAAGTGTCCCTAGCCTCTCTTTGCCAGAAGCTGGGAATGGACGACAGGGGATGGATCATTTGATGATTACGTGCTCTGTTCATTCCCTCTGAAGCACCTGGGATTGACCATTGTTGGAAGACAGGTTACTGGGCTAGATGGAACATTGATCAGACCCAGTATGGCTATGTTCTTATGCTATGAAATCTTAAGCTTCCCATAATATTTTTTTTTTCTACGAAAAGTTATTTTGTCACCTGCATAGCAGAATTGACGTTCAGTTTTTTCTGGTCTTATTTATGTAAGTAATGGGATGTATCTATTGCACCCAGTTCCTTGTCTGGGTCCTTTAATATCCTTACTGCTTTGGCTTTGGCCAGAGAAGTGAGAACTGCTGTTTTCTGCCTTCATATACGCAGCACTACCCATTGTTTTATATATATGCCAAGTGCATGGACTGAATGTACCAGCCTCAATTTTATGTCCTACTGTCATCAGCCATTCACCACAGTTAATCATATGTATTTGGGCAGTGTTATTGGTGAAGGGTGTGTTCACTTACCCCTATCCATTTTATGTGATTAATTAACTTAGTGCTAGGGTGGGAGGGGTTAGGGTACTTCAGTATTAAGTGCCCCATACAACAATATTTTATATATTTATATATACCAAGGTTGGGATATGTGCCACGTGTCCCCAGAGAGAGGACTTTTGTATTCCCCCACCTACCTTCTATCTTTCTTTAGCCTTCTTACTTCTACCTAAGCTAATGTTGTATTCACTTTTTGCTTGTAAGAGCCTGTGATTTTACAGCTCTCGTATTCATTCCTTACATTGCAAATACCCTCATTCTTAAACCGGTGAAATGAGTATATTTCAGATGATTGGGTGACCAATTCCAGAACGAATATGCCTGTTCATGTACAAATTCTCATTCATGTGAAAGTATGTGTGTCTGTGCATGTATAGCTGTATTTACACGAATAAAAGCATCTCTCCAAACAATTGGGCAGACAAAGTTCAGTACCAAGCCTGTTCACACAAAACAAACAAACTAACAAACAAAATCTCCCCCTCAATATACAGTGGTACAATCATTGCTAAATCAAATTTCTTCTCAGATTTGATGAACAAACATTCAGGAATAATTTTTCCAACTGTTTTCGTAATTCTGTAGAACAACATGAGGCAGACATTCTACTGTGAAAACATGAGGTTTTTTTCAGTTGCTGCTTGATTCAAATGGAAATGTCTAAAAATAAGACAGACAGGAAACCTTTTATTGCATTTCATTTCATTGCAATTTACAACATATACTTGAAACCCATGATGAGACACGAGTCAGTACACGAATGCACCTTCCCACAGCTTCACAAAACTATCCAATATTAAGAGGGAGATCTTTTTCTCTCCAGCTACATTTTCTATATTTCTGCTGCTAACATTTATGGGGAAATGTATATCCCTATCCCACAGAGAATAAGAAATAAAAAAGGAGTTTTTCTCTCTCACCATGAACATGTAAGTTAAGCACGGTTTCCTTAAAACTGTCTCAACCCCCTCCCAGAAACATGGGGAACTATATACACCATTCTGGACATCCCTGATGGGCCATGCTTCGCCACTCACAAAGGCTGAGTCCAGGGGTTAAAAGAAAGATAATTTTATTAGGAGTGAAAAAGGGGTGGTGGGACTTTGGGAAAACCAGAAATTAATAGATCAACAAATGTCTTCCACCCCTAAGTGCATATTAACCATAGTCCCAAACTCGGCCCACCAAGAACTTGTGGTGCATTGCAGCCACTTCCCTCTTCCCCAGCTTCCTACTCAGAGTTAGCTGTCCTGGGTTAGAGCAATCCAAGGATGCAGGCAGGGAAATGCTACCTGGGGGCTTTACTGCCTGAGCCAGCTGGGGTGAATTCAGAACAATAGCTGGGTAGGAAGGCTCACACCAGAGTCCTTTAGTTAGGCGCTACTCTCTGCAGCTTCAGCCCAAGCTACCTCAGCTCTGCTCCAGCTGCCTCGGCTCTACAACCCCCACTGCCTGAAAACCACAGCCTCTTCTCGGTGCTGTCCATCACCTTGAAGGTGCTGCCACCTGCACTGTGCACCAGCCACCACTTCAAGGCTGCCTCTGCTACTCTGCACCATCCATTACCTCAAAGCCCACCTCTGCTCTGCAGAGTCCACTGTTCTGCAGCAGCCCCAGCTCCGCTTTTTAGAAAGGGAAGAGTTATATCTAGCATTCTTTTACAGAATCCTCACCAAGGGATTCCCCATAGGTAGTAGGAAACTTCCCCTCTCCACCCCACCTCTCTTTCCATCCCTTAACTCCGTCCAGGCTCCCTGGCCCCATGGAGCCTGACAGCAGTGTATGTCAGGGCAAACCCAGGCACATTTGATATCAACGTCTTGTTCTCGTATTTCCCAACAGGATCAATAGCATTTTATTGCCCCCAAATTCAAAATTGAACTCTTTTTTTTAACCCAAATGCCTCAAACTGTCATCTAACCATACAGAAAATGAGCCTGGCTTATTCAGTCAATTCTTCTTATTCTCCAACAGATGCCGGCAGAGAGTTCATTCTCCTATGGCACCTCTGCCCGAGCTGCAGTCATCCCTGGGCTGCTCTTCTCTCTTTGCACCAACAGGTGGCAATAGAGAGCTTTTTTATTTTCTATAGCTGCAGTTCTCAAACTTCATTGCACCATGACCCCCTTCTGACAAGAAAAATTACTACATGACCCCAGGAGGGGGGAACGAAGACTGAGCCTGCCTGAAACCTGCCTTCCCCGGGGTGGCAAACAAGCCTAAGGGCTTCTGCCTTGGCCGGGGGGCATGTAACCTTGCCCCTGGGTGGTGGTGCTCGGGCGTCGGCTTCAGCCCCAGTGTGGCTTGGGCTTTGGCCCTGGGCCCCAGCAAGTCTAACATCAGCCTTTGCAACCCCATTAAAACTGACTTTGGGGTCCCGACCCACAGTTTGAGAACCCCTGCTCTATAGTAATGGTTCTTAACCTGTTTACCATGGTGAGCTGCATATGAAGCTCTTTATGTGGTTTGAGCATTGGCCTGCTAAACCCAGGGTTTTGAGTTCAATCATTGAGGGGGCCATTTAAGGATCGGGGGCAAAAATTGGGGATTGATCTTGCTTTGAGAAGGGAGTTGGACTAGATGACCTTCTGGTCCCTTCCAACTCTGATATTCTATGATTCTATGTGTTATGTGGGCTGTAACCACACAATACATATACTACCTGTATGGCCCTGAGGATGTCACATGGGCAGTAGCTGTGTGCTGATTGGGCCACAAGTGGCCCATGTGCCGCGGGTTGAGAACCACTGCTCGAAAGCTTCAGGCAACTGGGCTGACACATATATAGGGAATCTGGGTTTCCACCTCTCAAGGTTTTTTGATTGCCACTATTTCAGCACTCCTGCTATCTCATATTGGAGATCTTAATTCCTCCTTCATGCTCCATCTCTCCCTACCTCTCCTTTCTGTGGACTCTCTCTCTCTCTCTCTCTCTTTCTTAACTGAAAATGTGAGAAGAATATGCATGTGTATAATTCCCCCTCACCTATAAAGTGAGGGTGGCATCTATGCTTCTCAGAGCCTTTGAAGTCAGCATTCAAGCCCTTTGCATTAACATTCCAGAGATGGAGACCAACGTTGTGTTCACACAGGGACAATTAATGTTTGTACAATCTTGGGAAGTGAATTCATCTGCCACTTCAGTATTGTTTCAGAAGATTCTTTGAACTTGCATATATAATTAACAGCCTCTCCCCACACAATGGTTTTTCTCCCCCAGAATCCCATTATTGTGTAAATAGTTTTTTGTACCCTAACCTAAGTCAACATCTTTCCCACCCTCAGAGCCCTGGGCATCTCTTACTTAATTGTTAGGCAGTAAGTAAGTTTTCATCCCATTATTGCTGTGAAGTAATTGCCCCTATCTTCCAATATCCCTTATTTCTGAGTAACCCCATTCCTTTCACATATGATTTCCCAAATGACAGCATCCAATCTGTCATGCCTAATGATGCACAGGTTTATATGATTTTGTTTGTTTTCATATATATATATATATATATATATATATATATATATATATATATATATATATATATATATATATATATATATATATATATATATATAAAATTTCCTTGTTTCATTAAATGAATTCAATTCAAAGAATACACTGAAAAAATGTTAAGGACATCAAAAGGAAAATTGAAACAGTTGCCTGATCACTGTATCACCTTGAGGGCAATGTTGGCCACATTTCCTTTTGTCACTAAGTTAAGCGTAGTAATAACAACTGAATGACAGTATGAAAATATGGATTCTCAAGCATACTGCATGTTTTTCTCAAAAGACTAATTATCTGGTGATGCACACTTGATCCAGTGTGTAATAACACAGTGCTGTTCACTGCAGAGAGCTATGCTTCATTCCCAAATTGCTTCATTCACCTCTAGGCATCTTTAATGCCTACCTCCAACTCACCTGACCCTATTTCCATTCACTCCTTGGCCTCCTCTTGGTCACACTCTCCCACCTCTTCTTGGATCCTTTAGGTGTAGCAAGCTGTTGCAGTGGCATATTTCTGCCTCTCTCTGTTTCTCTGATTCTACAGCCTTTGTTAAAATAGCGCACTACCTGGCTTCTCTCTGCTGTATACTTCTTTCGTATACTTATGTCCACTACTTCTTTACACTGGTGGTATTACTGTTCTAAGACTTCATGTCTTCCCTTGTTTATTATCTGCAGACACACTTGTGCTGTCTTATGTAACAGTTCTATTGATTAAACTGCTGTATTGTGAAAAATACTTATACTGTACCATGAAGGTGAATTAACTGTGCTGTTTGATAATATCTGTGCCTTGCTGCATGATGAAGATTAGCTAGATTACATTTATTTAATCTATGTGTGGCAATATTAGGGTTGTACAAAGCCTGTTTTCCTTTCCATCCCTTGCCTTGCCATCCTGAAACCACTTTTTCCCCCCCATGGTTTTGGAAACCTCTCATGGGCCGCATCACGAAAGGTCCAGTGAACCCCCCCCCCCCAAAATCCTTCACATTTTCCACAAATGAGGGGGCAAATGCTTGTGCTTGGGGGGAACTGACAAAGTTGTAGACAAAATGGGGTCTAATGAATAAAAGGATTAAAACTTAATGGGAATTTAGTGAAGTGGCTCTCAACCTGAATGCTCTATTTATTTAAATAGAATTATCAGAGGTGTCTGCAATTCAACACATCCACACATATTCTCTGGGTAACTTTAAAGTTTCAGTGTCATCAGTAATAGTAATAAATAATAAACTGCTTATCCTGTCATAAATATCTCAATCATACAATGCTCTAAAGAGCCAATAAAGTTCCAAAGAAACAAAATTCCCCCCACACCTCAGACAAGCTTCTCCCTACATTGACTAACAAAATCATCAGATAGTTATCAGTCCTGATCAGGGTTAACTAACAATCCTCACTAGTTGGTACTGTGGTTCTGAATTGTGCCATTTGCTCTCATTCCTGACAAGAATGGCCTTTTGTGGCCTTATTTGAGAATAATGGCATAGGGAAGACTATGTGAAAAGCACTGCACTGGTTCACCAACAATAAAAAAAGAAAGTGTAGTGTGGTGTTCTTGTTTTGCTTTATCATAAAAATCAGATTAAAAAGATTTTTGCTTCCACGGTTGAAAAATGCCTTATATTTGGAGTGTTTGAGATCTACATTCTGCCTTTTTTGACTTGGACTCATCCCTACGTGATACCCACACACTGAGGGAGAGTTGAAGAGTAGCTTAATATGAAAGGTAATTTAGACCATCTAATGTCTGACAGTACCTAGGAAGGAGAGACCTGGAAAAAGGTAATGCCTGAAAGAGCTAGGGCCAGATTCTGCTTTCTGCTTGAATTTAGTGGAGTCACATGGTAGCAGATCATCAGCTACAGCAGAGCACTGTTCCGCATAGCTGTGGAAAGACACAGGGCATAGTTGACTTTAAGCACCTTTGTGTTTCCCTAAGCTCTGGGGCTGCTGTAGGCTGGTTCTGAACCACTAATAATTTAGAGCAACCTTGGGGCTGCTCTAAATTCTGCCTTTTTGCAATCAAGCATTCAAGAGACTGTTTCACAGTCAGAGAATATAGGAGGACAGTGCAGTCTGGCCTTGCTTCTTCGCACCACTGACATGTACTGAATATTGGAGGTTGGGGAATGCCCTTTCGAGGTTGCTTAAGTGTCAGTTATGCATTTGCTTTAGAGCCCGACTCCCTACTTATGGGAATTCTATACACATACGACTAGTGAAGTCTGTTGATTTTCTCCCACTCTTCGCTCATGTAAGTGAGAGAAGAACCAGACCCCTGATGTTCTAAACATTGTAAACTAAAAGAACTATTGCACTTCTTATTTGGCTCTGACAGCATGTCTTTGAAGTTATATAAAATACGGAGGAGAAAATGGTCTCTGCACCTCACAGATTACAATCTAAATTCCTTTTTTACTTATTACTTTTTAATTATTTTTGCCAGAGGCACTAAAGCAGTTTGAAACAACTAGCAAAGTAGCTTCCATTGCCAAGATGCCCCACCCAGTCATTGGCATAATAATAACAATAAATTTAATTGAATGGCCTATCTGCCACAGCATGTTAGGCAACTATCAACAAACAAAGTTAAAATCATTAAACACCCAAACAAATCTATCTAACTAAATTGCTGCACTTGGCCAAATCCTCTTGGAAATAAATTCTCTCTTAGTGTCATGTCATACAAGAGGACTCCATGTTTCTTCTCCATGCCAGAGAGAGGACTGCCAGTGCACCCAAAACTGCAGAAGGAAGGAAAGAGCTGGTAACTCTGGTGAATTGTTAAAGTCAGGAAACTAACTACACTGGAACTTGCTCTTGTAGTTAACTCAGATTTAGAGAAAATTTTACAGTGAAAAGTCACGCAGTCCTTATGTAGGCAAAACTCCTTTGAAATCAATGGGCATTTTCTCTGTGAAAAGCTTGAGCCACATTCTCAGTCTCTCACCACAAGTTGTCATTTGTACCTGTGTAAAATGAGAGGAAAATTCTACTGAATCAGAATGGTGGCACCCACTTTCCACAAATGGAAATTACTACACAAGGTACAAGGCAGTTGACAATCAGACAAAGTCCCTGCATCAGGGAGACCAGGGTGGGGGTAGGAGGAGAGTTTGAGTAGTGATGGATCCACCATCAACCTTATCCCCAAACTAGCTCCTCCCTTATCAGCCTGCGCAATAGAACAGAGGTTCTCACAACAAATGTTTTGGTAGCCTCAGAGTGTGGTCACCAACTCTTGCGGGTGGATGGTCTGATAATTTTCCCAAAGTATGTAATTAACTTGAGAAAAAACAAACAAATATGCACATACACATGTTGAAGCGCCCACCCATCTCTCTGCCCTTCAACAAGAGCCCAACCTGGGAATTCACCAGCTTCCTGCGGAGTCCCAGGCTCTCCATGTCCCGGCTGGGCGGCAGTGGGAGCGGGAGTGGGAGAGCTGTCCAGGGGAGCACCCTGGTGACTGAATGCTGCAGCTGCCTCCACTGACAAAAGCCACCTCTGGCATTAAGCATATTGGCCCCACGTGTCTCCAGAGGAGCTGCCCGGAGCCCCTGAAGAGGACTCATAGTGCAGGGCGTTGAGCCCTGCTGGTGGTGCCAGCAAAAATACCAAGGCGGTGCATCTTGCTGCCCTTGATAACAACTGTTTAGAAGCAACAGCTGTGCACTGCGAGGAAGGGCCGCTGCTTTTTGGAAGGGAGAATGAGGGTAAGGGGGGCTGTCCTGCCTGGGAGAGCCATGACTCGAGCTGCTTTGGGGATGGTTGAACCTTTAAATTGTGCCCTCCATTATCAATGTATATAGCTTGGGGGAACAATGTTCCCCCCACTTCACCCCAATCTCCTCCCATGCTTTTGCTTTTGCAAAAAAATCCTCTGGAAGACACATTTGAGAAATGTTGCGCTACAATGAACAGATTTATAGAGAACCCCACGGGACACAGCAATACAATGTGCAGGGTGTGGGCCCACTGTTTGATACCCTGTCACTTTGCCCTCCTACCCTGGCACTTTGATTAATATCAGCTTTGGATATTCAACAATCAGAAAGGCTTTTACATTATAAAGGGGCTAGGATCGAGGGTAATTATTATTGCATCCTGGATAACACACAACTCAGATGAAATGAGCTAATAAGTAGATGTTGTCTAGCAACAGTGGTGGGTGAAATTCTGTGGCCTGCGTTGTGCAGGAGGTCAGACTAGATGATCATAATGGTCCCTTCTGACCTAAATATCTATGAATCTATGAACTCTTCACCAACATAACAAGTCTCTGTAAAAAGTACAGTCTGTAAACAGAAGTCAATGAGATGACTACTGCGGATGAGTAGCCCACCAACAGGTATTAGGGTTGCATTATCTAGCCTTAATGAATTAAGACATAATATACATAGTAATGAAGAAGTAAAGGACAAATTCTACCTTACATCATAGGTAGAGTTAGAGAGAGTACCATGCCACGACCTAACTACCGTCATGGGAGACCTGAATGCCAAGGTCTGTAAGGACAACACAAACAATGACAGAGCAATGGGAAGACATGGGTGTGTCACCATGAATGAAAATGGAGAAAGGCTTGTTGATTTCTGTAATATGAATGACCTAGCCATTGGCAGAACCCTATCTGAACATCGTGAAATTCACAAGCTGACATGGTATTCTCCAAATGGCAGAGATAAGAACCAGATTGACCATATCAGGATCAATGGCAAATGGAGAAGCTCATTGATAGATATGAAAGTGAGAAGGGGTGCAGATGTTGGCAGCGACCACCACCTTGTAACAGCCTCCATGAAGCTAAAACTGAGAAATGTAGGTCCACCAAACAAGGGACATAGATGTTGTGATATTGGCAAGCTAAAGTCCCTTGAAATACAGAAAGCCTTCTTTCTGCAGTTAAAGAACAGGTTTCAAGCACTTCCAGACCTTGATGAAGAGGAGGGAATGCAGATGAGGAGATCAACAAGAATGCCTACCTCTCAGCCCAGAGCCTCCTCCTGCACCCCAGAGCCTGCACCCCCAGCTGGAGCCTTCACCCCCACACCCATACCTCAACTCTCTGCCCCATCCCAGAAGCCCCTCCTGCACCCTGAACTTCTCATTTCTGGGCCCACCCCAGTGCCCACATCCCCAGCTGGAGCCGTCACCCCTTCCCACACCCCAACCCCCAATTTTGTGAGCATTCATGGCCCACCATACAATTTCCATACCTAGATGTGGCCCTCGGGCCAAAAAGTTTTCCCATCCCTGACCTAGCAACAGAAAATCCCCCTAGAAAAGAAACTTGGAGAGGGGTAGGGGAATGGGGGGGGGGGAGTGCACCTAACAAACATACTCTAAATGTAGGTCAATAACCACCCCCACCCCGCAAAAATACTTCAAGAGTAAAAAGAATGCAGACAGCAGCTGAGTGGGGATTATCCAGTTTATTGCATGGAATGCAGCATGTATGATTACCTGCCTTGTGGGCAGGTGGTGTATGTGTGCATTTGGTACAAGCAGCTCATGGCCCTCAGAGACAAAGTATGGGCTTTTAAGATCAGATTGGCTGAACTGGAGGAGGTAAGGGAGACACACAGATAGAGAAGATTTTCTGGGACACAATAGAGTGGTCCCACATCCCCTCTGGCAGCCTCTATCCTGTTAAGGAGAATGAAAGTCTTGGGGAAGGAGAACATCAAGCTGGAGCAGAGGGAAACAATATCATAGGTGGGACCCTCCCTCCAGATGAAGTCATGGTATCCTCTCGTATCCCTCCTGGAAACCCAGTTACTAGGAAAAGACAAGTTATAGTAATGGGAGATTCGATTATTAGAAATATAGAGAGTTGGATTTGGAATGACTGGAAGAACTGAATGATAAATTCCTTGCCAGGTATGAAGATTTAGACTCTCAAGAAACATCTATACAGACTTATACTCAGTGCTGGAGGGAAACAGGGGTCACAGTACATGTAGGTACCAATGATATAGGAAAAGGTAGGAAAGAAGTCATGGAGGCCAAATTTAGGCTACTAGGTAAGTCCAGGACCTCCATTGTAGCATTCTCTGAAATTCCTCCATTTCTATGTTTAGGGCAAGAAAGACAGACAGAACTGCAGTGTCTCAAAGCATGGATAAAATGATTGTGTAGGATGGAAGGTTTTAGGTTTATTAGAAACTGGAGAATGTTTTGGGGAAGGAGGCGCCTATACAGGAAGGAGGACTCCACCTAGACTAAAACAGAACCAGGCTGCTGGCATGTAAAATTAACATGGTTGTAGAGGACTTTTTAAAGTAAGGGCTAGGCAAAAGCTGACAGATGCAGAAGAGCATATGATTCAGGTGGAGACATCCCTTAGGGATGAGTTTATTAAAGGGAGAGCTATATAGCCTGATAAAACTGGTAAAGAAGTTGATAAAGCACTGGTAGGAGCTAGTGAGGAACAGTGAAATATAACAGAGTCCCTTTTAAATATCACACATGAAGGGAAGCAACTGAATATTGACAAAATGTACAAGTGCTTATATACAAATGCTGGAAGTCTAAATACTAAGATGGATGAGTGCCTGGCATTACTACTTACTTTCTGATCAGAATGGTAAGAGTGAAAATCTCAGGGAGACCAGAGAGGCTGCAAAGGGAGAAAACCCAATAATAGCGGTGGTTTTCAACTACTCTCATATTGACTGAATGTATGACACCTCAGAAAAGGATGCGGAGACAACATTTCTCGACTTCATAAATGACTGCTTCTTGGAGTGGCTTGTCCTGGAAACTACCAGGGGAAAGGCAATTCTTGATTTAGTTCAAGCACAGGATCTGGTCCAACAGGTGAATATCACTGAACTGCTTGGCAATAGAGATCATAATGTAATTAAATGTTACATCCTTGTAGGCGGAAAAATGACAAAGAAACCCACCACAGTATCATTTAACTTCAAAAAGGAGAACTAAACAAAAATGAGAAAGCTAGTTAAGTGGCAATTAAAAGTAATAATCAAGGGTGAAATGTCTGGAAATTGCACAGGGACTATTTAAAAACACAATAATAGAGGCTCAATTTAAATGTATACCTCAAGTAAAAACAGTAAAAGAAGACAAAAAAATGAAACCATAGCTAAACTGCAGAGTAAAAGAGGAGGTTTGAGGCAAAAAGGAATCCTTTAAATATTGGAGGTCAAATCCTACTGAGGAAAATAGAAGGGAGTATAAACTCTGACAAGTCAAGAGTAAAAGTATAATAAGGCAGGCCAAGAAAGAATTGAATAACAACTAGCTAAAGATACAAACTAAGAGAATTATTTAATTACCTCTGAAACAGGAAGCCTGCAAAACAGTCAGTGGGGCCACTAGATGATCAAGGTGCTAAAGGAAAGACACTGCGGGAAAACTAAATGATTTTTTCCGTTAGTCTTTACTGCAGAGGATGCAGGGGGAGAGCCCCACACCTAAGCCATTCTTTTTAGGTGACAAATTTGAGGAACTGTCCCAGAGTGAGGTGTTTTTGAACAAACTGATACATTTAACAGCAATAAGTCACCAGGACCAGATGGTATTCACCCAAAGGAACTCAGATATGAAATTGTGGGGCTATTAACTGTGATATATAACTTATCACTTAAATCAGCCTCTGTACCAGATGACTGGAGGGTAGCTAATGTAATTCCAATTTTTTAACAAGGCTTCAGAGGCAGTCCTAGCAATTATAGGCCAGTAAACCTAATTTCAGTTCCAGGCAAATTTATTGAAACTATAGTAAAGAACAGAGTTATCAGACACATAGAAGAACATGATTTGTTGGGGAAGAGTCAACATGGTTTTTGTAACGGGAAATCATGCCACACCAATTTACTAGAATTCTTTGAAGGAGTCAACAAGCACGTGGACAAGAGTGATGCAAATGATACAGTGTACTTGGACTTTCAGAAAGCCTTTGACAAGGTCCCACAGCAAAAGCTCTTAAGCAAAGCAAGCGGTCATAGGATAAGAGGGAAGGTCCTCTCATGGAACAGTAACTGGTTAAAAGATAAGAAACAAAGGGAAGGAATAAATGGTCAGTTTTCACAATGGAGAGAGATAAATAACAGGGTCTCCCCAGGATCTATGCTATTCAACATATTTAATAAATTATCTGGAAAAGTGGGGGAAACAGTCAGGTGGTAAAATTTGCAGACAATAAAAAATTACTTACTGCTAAGAGTTACAGAAGGACCCCACTACATTCTGTGACTGGGCAACAAAATGGCAGATGATATTCAGTGCAGATAAGTGCAAAGTTATGCACATTGGAAAACAATCCCCATTATACACAAAATGATGGTATCTAAATTAGGTGTTATCACTCATGAAAGATCTTGGATAGTTCTCTGATAATATCGGCTCAATGTGAAGCACCAGTACAAAAAGCTAACAGAATGTTAGGAACCATTCGGTCGACCTGTAGAACTTGTTGCCATGGGATGCTGTTAACACCAAAAGAATAACTGGCTTCAAGAAAGAATTAGATAAATGTGTGGTGGGTGGGTATATCAGTGGCTATTATCCGAGACGATCAGGGATGCAACCCTATACTCTGGGGGGTCCTAATCCTCTGACTACCAAAAGCTGGGTCTTGACAGAGGATGGATCATTCAAAATTGCCTTGTTTTGTTCATTCCCTTTGAAGCATCTGGCACTCTTCACTGTCAGAAGACTGGATACTGGGGTAGATGGCCCATTGTTCTGACTCAGTAGGGCCATTCTTATGCTATTAGTGTAAGTTGTTATCTGGGCGGGGTTCTTTCAACCCAAAGCTCTTGGTAACTTTTACTCTGTGCGAGGTGGTGTCAGGAAATAAATCAGGGGAGACACGGCCGTCCGACCGATAGATGGCTGGCACAAACAGGACAACACAAGAGTGCTTTCACTTAAAGCTAAATTTTACTTCGTCTCAAGCACTTATACACACATCCGCAAGAGGTTAGTAAAACACCGCCAATCCTTGATAATTACCAAAGCTGAGCCTGGCTTTCGAGTGGCACAGCAGCAGCCCGTCTGCCGCTGGGAAACACAAGATGCATCCAAAGAGAGAGAGTCCAGTCCTGAAGAGTCCCACTACCTCAAACTTTTCCCCCTTATTTATACATTAGTAATAGAATGACATGTCCCTTAAAGCAAACTTGTTAAGTAAGCAGTTTCAATGGTCAAGTGAGAGGTTCCTTCTGATTATCGATTAACCAGGTGTGGGTTTTTCCAGCGTTTGCAGCCTTGAGGACCCAATAGACATTCCTGGGGCACATCCTGCTCTTCTAAGATGCATGTATCAGCAACTTCAACACAATTCTTATCAGGAAGGATGCGGGGTCAAGCTGCCTTCTCTGTGGCACCCAAAAAAAACCCCCTCCCCTCCTGCCTTGGTCAAACTGAGAGTGCTGAATGGCCAATTTACAGCCTGCTGACTAGGCTGCTTTTAGTAATAAGCCATAGTGGTTTCAGGCACTTTACTGGTTTGCCAGAGTCTCCCCGTACATAAGTGAGAGTCTTATAATTTAGCGGATATCAAAAGTGTCCCTTGAGATAAATAGTTATATCAGCTTTGTCTCAGTAACTGTTAGCTCACAGGAAAGTAAATCTTGATTCTTACCTTAACAGAAGATAGTATTACTTATTATTGGCATAAATGCAAATGTAAACTATTAAATTAGTTACTGAGATAAACGTATCTGGTCACTTAAGGTTGAATTCACCTAATTGTATAGGCCGGCACAGGGTTTCCATACTACTTAAACCCGGAATTAAGCATTTACATAGGGACAAAATGGTTCAGTAGGCCATATACAGGACTTTTGCATGCCGGGGGTAGGGGTTGGGGGAGCGGAAAGCTGTCTAAACTAGGAGCTTCCTTGACATAAATTAGCTCATTGTATGAATGAGGTTAGCATATTGCCCTTTTTTTCCCTTTAAAACAGAAATTTAACTGGGTTTGATGTCCAACATGATCTCAAAAATGAGTTCTCTGCCCTATGCAATCAATTTAGTTCTGTATCTAAAACTAAAACTAAACTCTATAGTGAGTGCATTAAAGCCTTTATCAGCAATTAAGGAAAAGAGGAAAGGGAGAGGCAGTTGTGCTGATTCCTCTTGTCAAAATTTAGCCAAGATGATCAATTGCTAGATACAAATGCCTCATACTTGAAGACTGGGCAATACTGGAAGACAAAGTAAGATTTACTGACTAGGTACCTATTCAAATGCACTTAACACCTTCCCTTCACTCTGCCAGTCTGCTTCATTTGTATGAAGAAGTATGGTACTCAAACATACAAAGGCTTCTGAGAGCAGGATTAATATATCTTTCAATATCCTGCTTCCTCATGAGAACAGAAGAGACAGGCAGATCATAAGAGCCACTCTAAGTTTTTTTGTTGGCTCCACACTTGCAGTGGTTAGCATTTTATAAGATTTGCTGTCTCTGTTTTGGGAAAGTAGATAACATTTTATTGTCCTCCCAATTCTGAACAATCTAACTCTTAAACTAAATCCATTATTTTGAGCCTGTCTCCCTTGGCAGGGTAGCTGTATGAAAAAGATTGTCAGTTATTTATTAACACAGGTGAACTGATTCTGCGTTATGTGGGCCAGATCCTGAGCTGATGTAAATGGCCTCATAGGGATCAATATAAGCTATATCAATTTACACCAGATGAAAATCTGGGCTAATAGACCACTTCATGTAAGTAAAATTACACAACTGCTCAAGTGTTTGCAGGATTGAAGTTTTCCCTCCATATTCCCCATGGCCTTCTCCAGCCTTCCCTTAGTACCAGATTATAAGAAGAAAAGAACTCATTCTAGTGCTCATAAATATAAAGGGAAGGGTAACCACCTTTCTGTATACAGAACTATAAAATCCCTCCTGGCCAGAGGCAAAATCCTTTCACCTGTAAAGGGTTAAGAAGCTAAGATAACCTCGCTGGCACCTGACCAAAATGACCAATGAGGAGACAAGATACTTTCAAAGTTGGAGGGGGGGCGGGACAAAGGGTCTGTCTGTCTGTGTGATGCTTTTGCCGGGAACAGATCAGGAATGCTCTTCATAACTCTTCAGAACTTTTCTTAAGTTAGTAAGTAATCTAGCTAGAAATGCGTTAGATTTCCTTTTGTTAAATGGCTGGTAAAATAGGTTGTGCTGAATGGAATGTATATTCCTGTTTTTGTGTCTTCTTGTAACTTAAGGTTTAGCCCACAGGGATTCTCTATTTTTGAATCTGATTACCCTGTAAGGTATGTACCATCCTGATTTTACAGAGGTGATTCTTTTACTTTTTCTGTAATTAAAATTCTTCTTTTAAGATCCTGATTGCTTTTTCATTGTTCTTAAGATCCAAGGGTTTGGGTCTCTGTTCACCTCTGCAAATTGGTGAGGATTTTTATCCCCAGGAAAGGGGTTGTAGGGCTTGGGGGGAGATTTTGAGGGGAAGACATCTCCAAGGGGGCTCTTTCCCTGTTCTTTGTTTAACAAGCTTGGTGGTGGCAGCAAGGATTCAAGGACAAAGCAAAGTTTGTACCTTGAGGAAATTTTTAACCTAAGCTGGTAAGAATAAGCTTAGGGCGTCTTTCATGCAGGTCCCCACATCTGTACCCTAGAGTTCAGAGTGGGGAAGGAACCTTGACACTGGCTCACAACAATTGAGAAGAACATTTCAGATTCTGTAGGCCAGTGCCTCTCCGTGTTATAAAAAAGAATCAAGCATAAAACTGTTCACAAGCCACTCCAGCTCATTAAGGGTATGTTCCTTCTTGCATTGACTGAAGTTGTGCAAGATTGTCCACTAAAAGAACTATAAATATTATATCACTCCAAGCACCACCTATCAAACCGAAGTATTATAAAATATTTCACTAACATCAAAGATCAAGTACATACAAAAGCCCCTCTCTTGCACCAGGGTAAATCAGGAGTTGATGGAATGACATCAGTGTCAAAATTGGTGTCATGTTCTATTAAACTGCAATTGTATTCTGAAAAGCAGCTATGTAAAAAAATCATTGTCCTGCTCAACAGAACTATTCCTTGAACATATTCAAAATCCTATTTTCTTTAGTGACAACAATAAATTATTTCATTATTCCTGCTAGCTATTTTGACTTCATAGTGCTAAGAGAGTGTGAGTGGGATTCTGTTCCTTCTTGTTGTGCTCCAACAGAATTGTTTACCAAGTTCTAAACAGTTACTCCTGGGTGTAGCCCCATTGGAGGCGATGAGGTTGTACAGTTGTAACTGGGAGTATAGTGTGACCATCAGTAGTTAAGGTTCTGTAGAAGCTGCATGACAACAAGAAAAACTCAATTTCCAGATCCTTAGTAAAGTTTTTTAGGGATGGCAGTAAGAAAAAGGATTTTGACTTATAAACAGAATGCATTTGGTTGTTAGTCGGCAATGGAGCTATACCAGTTCACAACTGCTGAGGATCTGGTGCTTGACCTGGAGTCCTTAAAAGACATGAAACTCTGTGATAGCTTTTTTAACAGTCAGTTTTCAGAGTAGAATTGTATATCGAGTGGCTTAATAGTGCAGACAAGAGAACCTGGAAAAAACAGCAGCAATAGTTTCTGAGTACAATCTCACAAAGACTGGATGTTTATGTGGGGTAGGGGAGGTAGGTAGGGCCAGATTTTGCATTCATTTACAGCATTGTAAATCTCCTTTAGCCTCCCAATATATATTAAAAAAAACAATGCAAGGGAATTATTTAAAGAAAGGTAAGTTGAAGAAATTGGTTGTGTATTTAGATCTAAAAGTTGTAAAGTCCATGTTCATTCTTATCGTTTGATTGACACTATAAAACTCACTGTTACAACACAAGTTCTGTCTTCTCAGCCCTCCTTTTGGCTGAGTGTTTTCTAGTTCTAGTGGACTATAATAGCTGTCACAGGAGGTCATGATTTGTGAAGAGAGAGACTTGGACCATTTCCATTGAAGGCTTTGAATATTAAGATTGAAACCATAAATAAGATTCTGTATTCAGTGGGATGCCATTACACAGAGCAGACTACTGGGTGACATGTCCAGAGACCTCTGTTCCCGAGAAGCGAGGCTGCTGCTTTTTGAACTTTTCTTTAAGTGTCTGCTTGGCTTTATTCCCAGATATAAAGAGTTGCAATATTTGAGTAAGGAGGTCACAAAACCTAGATCGCAATGGCTAGATCTACATCTCAAGGTTGGAGTTTCTCCAGATTTTCATTGGGTGTAAATGAAAGCAGAATCTGCCCCCCTTTCCATTTCCTGTTATTTTAACTACATTGACAAATCATGTAATACATATTAAGAGATGGAATTTTGATTCCTGGTTCTTGGAACATAAGAACATAAGAATGTAGGGTTGCCAGGTGTCTGGTTTTCAACTGGAACACCCGGTTGAAAAGGGACCCTGGTGGCTCTGGTCAGATCCGTACGCTGCCCCTGCCCTGAGTGCTGGTTCTGCGGGATCGGTGCCTGTGGGAGAAGGAAGCGCGCACTGCACAAAGCTGCCCCGCTGCGCCTCCGCCTTGGAGCCAAGGGATAAGTTGTCACTTCTGGGGAGCTGACTCACATCCTAAACGCCCTCCCACGCCCCAACCCCCTGCCCCAGTTCAGAATGCCCTCCTGCATGCTGAACCCCTCGGTCCCAGCCCAAAGCCCTCTCCTGCACCCTAAACCCCTCATCCATGACCCCTCCACAGAACCCACATCCCCAGCCATAGCCCTCACCCCCACACTCCAACCCTCTGCCCCAACCCAGAGCCCCCTCCTGCACCCTGAACCTCTCATTTATGGTCCCACCCCAGAGCCTGCACCCCTCTCATTTATGGTCCCACCCCCAGCCGAGAGCCTTCACCTCCTCTCACATGCCAAAACCCTGCCCCAGCCCAGAGCCCCCTCCCACATCCTGAACCCCTCACTTCTGGCCCCATCCCAGAGCCCCCACCCCCAGCCAGAGCCCTCACCCCTTCCTGCATCCCAATCCCCCGCCCAAGCCCAGTAAGTGAGTGAGCATGGGGGAGTGAGCATGTGAGTGAGCAAGTGAGTGAGCATGGGGGAGAGTGAGCGACAGAGGGAGGGGGGAATGGAGTGAGTGGGGGATGGGGCCTTGGTCAAGGGGTGGGGAAGGGGGCAGGGCAAGGGTGTTCTGTTTTGTGCAATTAGAAAGTTGGCAACCCTATAAGAATGGCCACACTGGGTCAAACCAAGGGTCAATCTAACCCAATATCCTATCTTCTCAGAGTGGCCAATGCTAGGTGCTTCTGAGGGAATGAACAGGTAACCATCAAGTGATCCATCTCCTGTCACCCATTCCCAGCTTCTGGCAAACAGAGGTTAGGGACACCATCCCTACCTATCCTAGCTAATAGCCAATGATGGACCTATACTCCATGAACTTATCTAGTTCTTTTTTGAACCCTGTTATAGTCTTGACCTTCACAAAATTCTCTGGCAAAGCTTTTACATGTTGTTAAGTCTGTTTTCTAGAAACTGAGTTGAAATCTAGTTGTGTTTAACATAGCACTTTTAGCTGTTAATAAAACTGGAAAAGAGCTAGGTGTAAAAATATGAAGTGCTTTTATTGTGGTTACTAATGTGAAAGAGGAAAGAAAAAATATCAAGCCATTATTAAAAAGACTTTCATTTAAGCTGAAGTCTCGCTTGAATGGAAGGCTTTAAAAACCATACCCATGCAGTATATTTATAATATAGTCAAATTGTTTTCCCTCTAATGTTAGAATACATGAATAGATTCAGACAAAACTACTTAACCCTTCCATGTTTTATGACAAACCTCAACCGCTCTCTAGTCCCCGCTGTGGCCTGATACTCAGCAGTCTAGCTCCCTGGAAACAGCAACTATACATCTTGGTATAAAGTTGGTATGTAAGGAAAGGTGTAAGTATGACAGCACTAGGAACTAACTTACTCAGTTTATCCACATAATAGGGTGTAGCACAGCAGTGAAAGATCCTCCACACTGCCTCACTGATGCGTTTCATTCCTAATCTGGATGGTTAGAGTCCTTTGTTCTCAATGCTTATTTAATTCCTTGGTCTCTTTCTTAAGAAGGGTGATGACAAGGACTAAATGTTTTTTTTTAAAGCCACTTAAATCGTACCCCCAAATGGGTCAGTGTCTGCAATTAGAAACCTACCTTTGCTCGTGCAAATGATTAATTGAACAGCAAGTGCTTGTTTGTGCATGCAATTTGCCATTTGGACATTCACCTTTTGTATGGATGTTTTGCTGTCCATTTTTAATTTGGCCTTTTGAAAATTTGCCTCCTGCTCTAGGTATTGGGCATTGTAAAAACCCCATTATTTACATGGGATTATAATGCCGGCACAAGCAGCCAGATTTGAATCAGTAACCTGGAGGTAAAAAGGCAATGTTTCTCATCAGCGGATCTGAGATGGCCAATCCTCCAGACTCTCTGGGACAAATTCTGTTCTCATGTACACTGCTGCAAAGCAGAAGTAACTTCCTTGATGTCAGTGTAAAACCATTTCAAGTGAGATCAGGATCAGACCCTTGTAGATCCCAATCTTTTAATCAGAGCCAGGCAGGGAGACACTGAGTTATATGCAGAGCCCGGCTGAAGGCAATTCATTATTATTGTATATATCCCTATTAGATTTCACATTTTTTCATCAGTTCTTAGAGCAAATTCATAAGCATAGTGACAATTGAAAAAGCTGGTACAGATACTTTGACTCTTATAGAGTGACACAGATAAACACCAGCTGGCATCTGGCTCACTATGCTTATTCAAAGAGATATTTTGAGAATTCATTTACAGCAGAGGATGGTGTTCTGATTAGCATATTACAATGTATCCTTTATAAACATGATGTATTTCACCAATATTAATGATAGGTTCAGCAGGCAATGTCTAGATCCAGATTAGTTTGAGGCCACATTTGGGGATTCAGGCAATAGACTGTATCAGGAGTTCTGATTCAATGGCACTGAAAAAGAAAAATGAAATAGTTATCTGTGAAAAACTTATAACTCTTCTCGTGAAGATTTCCTCCAGCTTGAGCTAAAATCTCATAAAATAAGCAGGAGCTGGGACTGGATCCCTTCTAATTTTGTGTCCAGTCTGAGATGAAAACAGAATTTCGATTCTGAAGCACACATATAGCCTTTAATTTGAAAGAGTTCAGACTCAGGGATTTGGCTTTGTTCCTCCTTTGACTAGTAATGGTACACACTGGGAATGTCTACATTGCAATGAAACATCCTGAGCTGGCCTGTGTCAGCTGACCCTGGCTCACGAGGCTCAGGCTGTGGGGCTATAAAATGGCAAGGTAGACATCTGGGTTTGGGCTGCAGCCTGGGCTCTGGGACCAGGGCCGGCTCCAGGCACCAGCTTTCCAAGCAGGTGCTTTGGGGCAGCATTTAGAATGGGGCGGCAGTCCGTGTGCCGTGGCGGCAATTCGGCGGCGACTGCTTGAGGCAGCAAAATTGGTAGAGCCGCCCCTGACTGGGACCCTCCTCACTTGTAGGGTCTTGGAGCCTGGGCTCCAGCCTGAGCCTGGATGTTGATATTGCAGTTTTTATCACTGCATCCCGGCCCTGTGAGCCAGAGTCAGCTGACATGGGTGTTTCATCGCAGCATGGATATGCCCACTAGTCTCTCCCCTTAAATTAGCAGAAGCAGCACTACATTTATTCTACAGTTTAATAACTGAGGCTAGAGGAGACCACACTACACATTTGTTGGCATTTGATTTCTTTGCCCTATGTCTTAAAATATACTGGCTCTTAAAATTGCTTTAAGATCTACATAAAATTGACAAGATCTTCGTTCTTGGGAGTATAATAGTGAGACGAGAGCATAAAGGTAGCATTTTATCATTCAGAGTAAGTACTGGAGAGCCATGGTAGAATAGTTGGTATTTTGCATTTCGAGAAGCAGGTTACACTGACAAATTTTGGCTTGAGTTTGACAATGGGAATTTTAATAGGTGTGTGGTTTGCTGGTGACACATGCAGTAAGGAGGGCATCACAGGATGGTTTAAGGACTCCTAAAAATGTTTCCTAACCTTACTTTGATTAGTTATATTTTTATAGCTGTGGAAGGAAGGAGAACAGAACTCCTACCTTGGACCGTCACAGTCACGAAGAGTTAGCTAGTAAATTGCTTCTGGAGCACTGATAGATGGAGGGAGCACTTTGGCTGCCTTTCGCTGGTAAAGACTCTATTAGTGAACATTTTTCACCTGGAACAGTTGCAGACAACTCCAAGACTGAAGTGTACTGCTCCTTCAGAATGGATTATGGCAGTAACACTGACAGATCTTACCCTACATTTGGCAGGGCCCTGTGAGAAGCAAGGTATATGGAGTCTCAGATGTACAAAAGGGCAATTCTTTCCCGTGATAGAGCCAGGGAAGCAGCTAGCACCTTTGCTTGTGCAAGGACTGCTCCCATAATCCCTCTAAAGCTTTCAGAAGCAGGACAAAGCCCAGGACCGCCTGGCTATGCTGCCTCCCTTCTGATTTACCTTCCCTCATGTTTTGACCCATGCTTGCTGTGACCTGGCCTGGCCCTTTCCTTATCTGCTTTCTGTGCCAAGCATAGAGGCCCCCCTGCTGAAGCAAAGGGGATGCCGAGCAATAGTAAATTCTCTGAGTAAATTATCACATGGAAATATTCATTCAGGTCTAGTATCAGACACTTGTCACCAGACAGCTGGGGAGGGAGGGAGGCGTGAAAAGCTGAAGGCTCTTGTGGTTTGGGATGCTCCTTAAAGTTGTGGGGCGTAAAAACAACAGAAGAAAAGGAAAAGTTGTAGGTTGTGTTAAAACAGAGTGCCTACGTTAGAATACCTCCAGAAGTGACGCTTCTTATATGGTAATATTACTGGCAGATGCCTAAGGCCAACCTTGAGAACTGGTTATAGTCACTATTTCTCCCTTTTATTTTTTTTTAATATTAATTATTTTAGCTAAGAGAGCTAAGTTCCCATTCATTTTAAGCACCTTTATATGACTCATTGTTTTCCAAATACTTGGTAAGACTTTTAAACACTGAACATAAAAATATCATAAAAAATAAAATTCTCAATGCCCTTGAATCTTTCATATACAATACACCTTCTTCTTTTCAGACATAGAGTTTGCCAAGCCTATCTGCAGCAGCCTTAACAGTGAAGGGAAGTGCCCTAAGTCCACAATCAAATCTGGTCGGAGGGTGGGCCTCAGGTATGGGTAACATTGTCTGTCTTTGGCCCCAGCCTCATGAGGGAGCTCTTGCTGGCCCCTGGTACAAAGGCTGGCTACAAATTGACCCTGGCTCATTCAAAATCAGTTCAGAAGGGCTCATGAGCAGTGTGGCAAAACCAAAGAGGGAAATCAAATATACAATACATTATACTACATAACATGGTTGACATAAGGTATGGAAGCCCTGTGGTCAGGTTACTTGGTTGTGACTCAGGACACGTGGGTTCTATTCTCAGCTCTACACTTGCTTTCTGTCTCTTTGCCACAGTTTACTAATCTATAAAATGGGGATAAATTTTACCTCTCTCCTTCATAGAGTGCTTAGAAATCTACAGCTGAAAAGCTAGGTATAATTATTATAAAAGTATCAGAAGATATACCTGTGATGAATTGCATCCCTTAGGAAGCCACCTGATGTGTTGAGATACCACTGAGTCTACCTCTTCTGCCAGCATGGGCTCCCTTTAACCTGTCTTGCTGAGCCAGGCTCTTAAAACCTCCTCTAACACACACACACACAGGCAGGGCCACACCCAGCTGTAGATCAGCTCTGGGAAGACTCATCTTAAGGGACTTGCTCCAGCACTCAGATGTCCACCTCCCTTGGAGTGCAGACCCAAAGATATGTTACGAAATTTGCCCCCTCCCTCAATGTGGAGAGAGGTGTGCACACTTCTTGCCCCCGCACCCCATTAAAATTATAGAAACTGGGTTATATTATAAACAAAATAAATTGTATTAACTACAAAAGGCAGATTTTAAGTGGTAAAAGGGGTAGCAAATAGAACAAAGCAGATTACTAAGCAAATGAAATCAAACACACAAAGTAAACTAGTTTCACTAAAGAAATTGGTTACAAATAGTATTTCTCACTCTAGATATTGTTGCAGGCAGTTTGCAAAGCTTCTGTGATTCAGAGGTCCAGTTATATTCCTTTTCAGACTGGTCCCCGTCTCATTCTGGACTCCCCCCTTGCGTTCAGTTTTTCTTCTTGGGCAGAGAGGTCACAGAGAGGAGGAGTCGTGTTTGCCTCCCTCCCCACGCTTAAATAGGATTTACATAAGGCGGGTGTGATGTTGCACTCTATATGTTTTATGGAAATATGCTTATGAATGCGAATATGATGTAACTGGAATATGCTTTATGCAAAAGGTCTCTTGTAAGGTATCATAACAAAGGTTATAACCTACTGAATATATTCCTCCTATTTGTATGTATGTATCATTCTTGTATCTGAAGCTAGAAATACGAAGAATAAGTCTGAGGTCCTATTGTAATTATGCAAAGTGTGGGCCATTAATGGTGGTTTAGAATCTTGATGGCTCCCATCGACTAGGACAATTGGCTGTAAATGGCTCTGTTTACTTACAAACCTTCCTGTGTACGTGTGGGCCAGCCCAGAGAGAATGGAGGCTGGGGTCTCACAGGACATGTGATCATATCACCTGATACTGGAATCCATCTTAAATCTGGTACTTTTCCATTTAGAAGGAGAGGTCGGGACCTGAGAGACAAAAGGTTCCCGCCTTGTGCCAAAGCTATAAAACGGGGTGGAACAGAACAAAGGGGGCTGCCAGTCATGAGAAAGCCCCTGTTTTCCCCCTAAGATGTCTGCTGGAACTAACAAGGACTGTACCAGGGGAAAGGATTTTACTACAGAGAATTCTTTCCTGGGTGTCTGGCTGGGGAGTAGTCTTGCCCACATTCTCAGGGTTTAGCTGATCGCCATATTTGGGGTTGGGAAGGAATTTTCCTCCAGGGCAGATTGGCAGAGGCCCTGGGGGTTTTTTCACCTTCCTCTGTAGCATGGGGCACGGGTCACTTGCTGCAGGATTCTCTGCACCTTGAAGTCTTTAAACCATGATTTGAGGACTTCAATAGCTCAGACATAGGTTAGGGGTTTATTACAGAAGTGGGTGGGTGAGATTCTGTGGCCTGCATTGTGCAGGAGGTCAGTCTAGACAATCATAATGGTCCCTTCTGACCTTAATGTCTATGACTCCATGATTGGGCCCAGACTAGGAAGCAGTCTGGTCTGTGAAAGAAGCTTACTGAAACATCTCCGGGGGTAAGATATTATCTGTAATCAGTTTCTTAGGGTATTAGGCTTAGGCTTGCATGTTTTTACTTTATTTTTCTTGGTGACTTACTTTGTTCTGTCTGCTATTACTTGAAACCACTTAAATCCTACATTTTATACTTAATAAAATCACTTTTGTTTATTAATTAACCTAGAGTAAGTGATTAATACCTGGGGGAACAAACCGCTGTGTATATCTCTCTATCAGTGTTATAGAGGGCAGACAATTTATGAGTTTACCCTGTATAAGCTTTATACAGAGTAAAACAGATTTATTTGGGGTTTGAATCCCATTGGGAACTGGGTGCCTGGGTTCTGGAGATAGGTGACCTGCTGAGCAGTTTTTGGTTAAAGTCTGCAGCTTTGGGGGCGTGGACCAGACCTGGGTTTGTGTTGCAGCAGGCTAGTGAGTCTGGTTCAACAAGGCAGGGTTCTGGATTCCCAAGCTGGCAGGGAAAACTGGCTCAGAGGTAATTCCACAGTCCCAAGAGGGTCTCTGTGACCGAACCCATCACAGCGAGAATCTTTTGTTTCCCAAACTTGACCACTCCCCTCCCTCCCCTTACAGTGGAAAGTTACAAGAAGTCCCAGGTAAAGTTTTAGTATCAGGTGACAAGACCACCTGACTCTGTACTATCACAGTGTCCATGAGTCAGTGGCAGTATGGAGCATCCACAGGAAGGCCAAGCTTTTCACAGTCCATTATCCTCACTGATGGGCCATCCTCCATGTCTGCCTTTTCCATTGTTGTACCTGAAGTGTTAGCAGTGGGAGTCAGCCAAAGTAGCATAGCTGAAATACAGATATATAGTCAATATTCCTAACTTCAGATATAGAAATGGTACAGGCATACAAATTCGATAATCACATTCAGTAAATCATAACCTTTCCAATGATATCTCACATGAGCCATCTTGAACGAAGTATATCTCAGTTATGTCATATTCATATCATAAGCATATTTTCATAAAGAATATGGAATGACATGTCACAATACCACCATTTACAGATTTAATGAACATTTAGAATAATAATCATACTTTTAGAATAAAGTATAAGGATGTTTAATAATCAGTTCCAGTTTGAATGAACAGTATTCTTAGAAAATTGCCTGCCCCTTCATAATCCACTTACACAGGCACAGCTGGTCAGGTAGTTTCCTTACTTCTTTCCTTTCAATGGCTGTTACTATAAAACAAAGTCTGTCTTTAATAAAATTAATAGAACAGAAAAGCAGCACCAGCAGCGAGAGTACCACATTCAGCAGCAGAGATGTAAGGTTTGCCCTGATGCTTTTAACAGAGGTGCCTGTCAAGCCGAAGGCAAACTCACATTCTCAAAATAGCAAGATCAAACTCTTTCTCAGCAGCAACTTTTTTAGGAATGCAGAAACAAATCAAAGATTTGTTCTGAAGCCTACAGGGCTTCTAAGCCAAGAGAATGTGGAGGAAAACTCTAGGTTCCACCATTTGTAAACGATATGTTTGATAGGTGTTACTTTTCTGTAACTTCTTTAGCCCCAATCCCGCAAACAGATATGCACATGCATAACTTTATTCCTATGCGTAAATCTCAATGGGACTACAAGTGCCTAGCTGTTTGCAGTTGGGGTGGGGGCAGGTTAAGATTGTAGTGAGGGCGTTATTCACTTGCAGGCCTTTTCCTATTTAGGAGATCACAGATACAATTCTCATCTTTGGGGGCTGGTTCTGCTCTTGTTTACAGTATTTTACATCAGTATAAACTATGTAGGGCAAGACCCTCAGCTAGTGTAAATCAGCCCAGCTGTAACTTCAATGGAGTTACGTCAGTTTATATCAGGTGTAGAGTTCACTTCTGAAACAAAAATTCTGGAGACGATTCTTCTCCAGTCTCATACCTTGTGTAGTCATTTTGCCCTGTGCAGAGTGATTCTAAGAGAAGTAAGAAACAGTCCCACATTAAGGACAGGGTGATGGAGAATTGGGCCTAAAGTCCTCAGACTTTAAAGTCCTCAATCCTCCGTTCCCACCTAGATATAGACAGACTATAAGTGGTGTAGCTACCGTGATTCATCCTCCACAAACTGTACAAAAGCATCAGGAGGAAGGCACTGGGGAAATTTTCTGCCACTTCATGTGCTAAAAGCTGCAGAAAATATTTTGTTGTGTGGTTACCACGGGCTTTAAATTATTTCTCAGCATTGTTATTCTTCCAGGAAATTGCAAACAGGAGGTAGGCAACAAATTCAGGCCATATAGTAACACTTCTTTAATAAGGGCTTGTGAATCTGGCTTTGTCCCATACACTTTTTGTGTCCAGGTGATTCTTGGCATAATCACCAGGTTTCATTATTGTCCATGTTTCCCCTCATGAATATAGGTTTGTCTGCAAAACAAAACAGAACAAAAAAACAACAGTTTTCATCTATGCACAGTCCAAGGCCTAAATTTTGCCTCTAGTCTGAAAGAGCCTAAGTCCCAGTATCAGCCCCACAATAGTCTGATCTAAACCAACTCCATGACATTGAGTGGTGAGGCCCTGTGAGAATGGTGCTGCTTTTTCTTAGCAGTAATAAAAATCTAAGGAAGACATATAGGCAAGGGCTTTGTTTGTGCCATTTTTTCTTATGTCACTGGCTTTGATGGAGGCTATATTTTGTTTTCTTTCAAAGGAGAAAGCCTAAAATGTTCACCACACCCCTTTCTTCATCTGCTTTTTATTGTATATTTACTTCTTTTATAAAGAAAATAAACCCTAAAATTTCAGTTTCCACTTTCCTGCTGCTAGAAATTGGATATAAAAGACTGGAACATTTTGTCATTAAGTAAAGAAATAAGCAAGGATATATATTAGGTTTAGCATCACTTACATGACTTTTGTTAGTTCTGAAATACCCATATGAACACCCTCTCTGTGAACTCTTCCTGGACTTGTGGCTGGTACCAGCCACAAGATTAAAACTTACCTGATGAAAACATGTAACAGAAAATGGAATTTACACCTTGATGTACAGCTTTTCCGCCTCCTGAAATCTGTGAAACTGAGGTGTTGTTTCCTTTGCCATTAGCCAATCCAAATAAGTCAACTTCTCCCTCTGACTGGTTCTGTGGGAGACTATTTGGCCCATTATGTTCCAAGTCTCACTGTTCCACCTCTTAAGTGTTAGAGATTCTCTGAAGCTGTCTCTCCCCCTGAACGTACTGGGGTTTTCCAAGCTGTCATGTTGAACAATAAGCAAGATCAGTGATTGAGAAATCCCGCAGTGCACTCTAGAGTATATTAGCTCCACAGCAGAGCTGAGAGAATAATCCATAACAAGTAAATTATTCAGTGAGTTTTCTTTATTCCTATTCACAAATATTCTCAGAATTGTTCATGTTTAGAAATGATTTGTGAATTTCTTCAGGTAATAATCCTTGGTCTGCATGTTGTTTTTGAACAGCTTGTTGCAAAATACTTACCATTTGCAATTCCTGCTGTATTGGTTACTTCTATCAGTCACATTCATTGTGGCTCTTCCCTGGCTGGGTACCTCATGTAACTCACTAATGCATTGGGAATTATTCCTTTCAGTCAAATATGAAACTCAAGATTCACCTGCTGCAAATTTTGGGCTTAGAGAAGGACAAACAACCTTCCACAATATTAGAAGTGTATGGATGTGTGGGAGATTGTTGGGATTATTTTGGAAATTCTCTCGTATTTCTCCAAAAAGACTATCAATAGCTTCTTGTCAAAACTACTGAAGAAGATTCACCATGTCATACTCATTTGATTTCCAGTAATAGATTAAGTTGTTTATTTTGAATCAGTTCGTAAATACAAGAACCAAGAGTCTTTCCTGATACCCCGACAGGTCCATGTGAACCAATCACAGAGGCTCCTCTGGTCAGCTTTCTGCAGTTCCTCAATCTCAACCTTCAGGCCTTCCCTGAATTAAGAGGTGCCAGATTAACTGAGGAACCCATGATGTGAATGCCCAGAGCACACAAGATCTTGAATAGAGCAATATATCTCAGATAAAAAGATAGTGCACCTAAGACCCCCTTACCACAAGGAGAAAAGTCTTATTGGGGCTGTGGGGAATGGAATGAACAAGGGACTGATTAGAGAATTTAAGGGGTGGGAAAAGAAAGTTGATGAGACAAGAAGAAAAATTGAGGTTGGGAGAAGATTGGTTTAGGGGAAGGATGAGACATGATAAACTTGTCTGATTTTTTTTTATAGTTTACATGAATCCAAAACTCCAAACCTTTTAAGGTTTGTCTATTGCTTCTCTACACTCCTAAGTCTTATTCTATGATTTGTGAAAGCACTCCCGATTTTACTGCTGATGTTAAAAAGACAAACACAAATCAATACTTTGCTCTTTAGCTCATGGTAATGTATTTAGATAAGCGCTGAGACCCCCACCTGTCCCCTATTAATGTATAATATAGCTTATTGGCTGGAGATACAATCAATTTCTCTCCATTGGATTTTTTCATACCCTTTTGCAGATTGAGGACATTTGATTGTATTGACAGTGGCAAATTAACAGTTATGTCAAAGATGAAACCACAATGATGCATTTGCCATATGTGATATAGTAAAAGCATTGGCAACATATCTCCAGAAGAAAGTGCTACTCCTGGTGGAATTCTGCACCAAAAAATTAAAAATTCTGCACACAATATTTTGAAATTCTGCAAACTTCTACATATTTTATTTGTCAAAATAACACAATATAATCACACCAGTTTCAATTATTTTTGGTCATTTCTTTAAAAATACCTGTCAGCAAGTATGTCTATAACAATACAGACAACAAATAAGATTCCAGAAATGTTTTTTGACAAATAGATCCCTTACTAGGCATATTAATACAGAACTCTGAGTAACAATTCATTTAAACTAAAATACACAACCGTATTTCCCACACACCTCAGAAGCAGTGCAAAGGCTTTGGTGGAGTCCAAGGCTAATGGAGGAGCTGAGGGAGAGGGAAGTAAATTGATGGGAAGGAGCCTGAGTGTGAACTTGGAGGGTTGTTGGGTATGGGTGGGAAAAGAATGGAACAGGCTTTTTTGGGCGGGAGGGGGATGGGAAGGGATTGATTGTTAGAGTGCTTCCCCCATGCAGACCCTCCCCTGTCCCTATGTCTCCCTGTCTCTTCTCCCCCTGTCCTCATGTGTCTCTGTGCTCCCACCCAGCCACCCTCTGTCCCCATGTGTCTGTACCTCCCTCCCCCATGTGGCCCGGTGCCTCCACCCATTCAGCCCCTGTCCCAGTCTGTCCACTAGCCTTTATGAGCCCATCTGACACACACTGCAGCACCCAGCACTGTCTGTCTCCCCATAGCCCGTCTCCTGACCTGGCCTGACAAGCTCTGTGAAGAAGGCAGCTCTCTCTCTTCCCACACTGACCGTGAGCTGCAGCTTTGGTCTATTGCCACAGTGTCCTCTGGCGGGCAAAAGGCAGAACTGCAAAAGTTATTTTCTGCTGGGAGCTGCTGCTGTTCTTGTGCCACAGCGCCCTCTCATGGGCAAAAGTCAGAACGGCAGCAACATTTTGGCAGAAGCTTTTTTATGCACAAAAAAATAGAAATCTGTGGAGCTCAATAATTATGCATGCATGCAGTAGTGCAGAATTCCCCCAGGAATAATGTGCAGATCATCTCCATGATGTTATCATCTTTTTCTATCCCTAACTTGGTAACCAAAGCCTTTGTCTCGGCTAAGCAGAATGTTTGCAGTCAGTCAAGCCCTTATAAATGTGTTAAGTGAATATTTTAAAGTTAACTCCATTATAGTTAATTTGCTCCCCCCTCAGTTATTATTTGGCAAAAGTACTTTGAATATTTTAGCTAGTTATGCGTTACAAAAAGGGACTTTATAATGAGTAACAGGAGAGATGGAGCAAGATACAGTAACTTATAAGGAACATTGTCTTGTGGTTGTAGAAAAGGCCTGGACATGACACGATCCAAGTTATATTTCTAAATTTACCACTGACTATATGTCCTTAGAACAGCCAGCAAACCCCTCTGTGTCTCAGTTTCTTCTCTGTAAAGTAACTGTTTACAGGTGGAATCTGTCCCCTCTAACCTTCTTTTCTCTGATGATATTCATGGCTAGCAACCATCAGTGATGGGTTGTCATTAAGGCTGGTTGAAAATTTTCCATCAAAAAATAGACACTTTTTTTTTTTTTTACTAAATGAGGAGTTTATTATTGTGAAGTGTCTATTTTCTTTTTAAAAATGTAGATTTTTTATAAAGCACAACATTTGGTCTGAAAACCAAAAAGTTTCCAGATGTTTGGCAATGAGATTGTTTTTCTGCTAAAAGTTGACAAAAATATAAATTCTCATGTTCATCAAATTTTTCCATAAAAATTCAATTTTTCCAACTATCTCTAGTTGTCCTGCAGTTGCCAGAAATTGAAAGGAGTCCTACTGATGATGCCCTGGTTCCTTCACGATGGAGTTTGTGGCTTTTGTTATCTGGCTTTTCCCCACATGAGCCCTGTTCTTCCTCCTCCATCACATCTGGCTTGAGGAGAAGGTACTTCTTGGACCTAATACCTTGGAAGTGGTGTCCTCATGTAGTTCTGTCTATGAAAGATGTCTCACCAAGTGCTTAACCAAAAGAATGTTCTAGTCTCAGTTGGTTGTGTTATATATAATATATAAAGATTTAAACACAAAAAATATGCAACCTTAATAATATTCTTTTAACAAAGTTGAGCACTCACAATTTAGGGAATACCAGAATGAAGGCTGATTGTGCAACTTTAATCTGCTTGCCTTGTGCATATGCATTAGGATACAATCTTTAAGTGCCTGGTCATTTATTTTTTCCACAGGAAGCCTGCCTCATTCAGCTCATGTGATGGAGCTGCTCTGGAAACAGAGCAGGGCTGTGAAGTGAAGGAGACTGTAGCCTGCAGAACCCCTGGCTCATCTGTAGAGGAAGTTGGACAGTGTGAAGTGGTTGAGGCAGGGGATAGCAGGAAAAGGAAGGGTAATTTCAGGGTTAAGTCAGTTGAAAGTTGCCCTGGAGAATAGGGACCCATCCCAGCCTCTGCCAGAAAGTTCCTGTGTGTTGTTAGTTGAGTCATATGGATTGGGTGCCCAACTTGAGACCCTGGGATCTGATTTGCAGAAATGCTGAGAACTCAGAGCACTATGGGGACAACCTTAATGCTGGCATTTCCTAAGTGCTTGACTTTGCAGTCTTAATAATGTCCTTTTAAAGTAGTTTGTGCGCATGCACACCCACCCAATTAACAGTAACAATTAAGAGACATTGAGATATCAGAACCCCCATAATACTTAACCAGGTCAGAGTTAAGATTGATATGTTGTGATGAAATATGCTAATCTTTTTATTTGATAAGAAACATGTATTTGTTTATCATGTGTGAAGTGTCAGATTTCTGATGGGCTTGATTCTTCTTTTTCTTGCTTATAAATGCATAGGCATTGTATGTGATTTGATAGACAAGTCCATTGTTGTCACTTAGCAGCCTTAATTGTTTCTGACATAAAGGTTTTGGAATAAAAATAAATATCCAAAAATGTATCTTAAAACTTCAGAAGTCACCAGAATGAGGAATACTAGCTACCAATAAAAGTGCCTGATTCAGTAGTCTTGGAACAATGAATAATTTCTCATGCATTTTTAAAGACTGTTATAAGAAAATTGCAGTGCTGACAAAACAAAAATGTCTCCAAGTTCAAAAAGGCTCAGAATAGGGGAGGGAAGATTGTTTGGATGACTAAAGCAGCATAGAGCCACATATAACTACAAAATGAGATACTTAGATATTGGTTCTCAGGAGTTTCCTGCAATGACTTCAGAGTGAATAATGAGTCTATTTATGTCACGATACCCAGACTCTTTGTTTGGCAGAGAAGTCTGTTTGCTGAGGTAATCTTTTGGGCTGGCACACCATATTTAGATAAACTTATAAAAAAATCAGGATAAAAATATTTTTACTTCTTACACGCAATCAAAGAAGAATATATCAATCTCCCCAGAGTCTCATAACCCCAAAAGACCTGATGCAAGAAGCAAAAAAGAGACATCATAATGATTATTTTTAGCAAAAGTTTAGTTGTCTGCACTTTAAGAAAGTTAGATTTTGTAACCAGCAGTATCTTGGCAAGAAACATAGCATCAGGCAAACAGCAAAGAGCAGCGATTGTAGAATGCCAAGGGAGGAATAAAAATGTTATAGTTTGAAAGTTGTAAAGAGCCTTACTTTAATCTCTATGCAGTGCTTTTTGGGAAGCCAGAGCATCATGAAAAGGCACAGTTCATTCTCAAAGATGGCTCTATTAGCCAAGAATTTCCCAAAGAGTTAGGAGAACAATCTTAAACGAGGGTGATTGCAATGGGTCTGCTCTCAGCATTTCATCCACAGACATAAGAAAGGCCATACTGGGTCAGACCAATGGTCCATTTAGCCCAGTATCCTGTCTCTGACAGTGGCCAGTGCCAGATACTTCAGAGGGAATGAACAGAACAGCAAACTTTCAAGTGATTTATCCTGTCATTCAGTCTCATCTTCTGGCAGTCATTGGTAGACCAGGTAGCTGAAAATGATGTTATAATATACTGCAGAAATGAGTATCTCAGTGAGGATGGAGGTGGGTTTTTTTGTTTGTTTTGTTTTTGTTTTGTTTTTTGGCATTATGTAGTGAAATCCTTGTGATTGAGAAGCATTGTGTAAATTTGACCTTACAGGTACAATATCAGAGCACCACAGAGTACTACAGGACAAATTCCCGTAGCATTCTTGACTTTATGAACAATATTTAGATTGACATTTTGTTTTATAAATGCATTACAGGCCAGATCCTACAGTCTTTATGCAAGTACCACTCCGACTGTAACAAGTGAGAATTGTGTGCTCAGGGATTGAAGGACCTGAAGAATGTGTGCACACATTAAAGCATATGAGGTCTGATTTAAGTCTCCCACTGTTTTTTTATGGGTTTGGAGCAAACCCATGGATACTCAAAAGACCCCCCAAAGATGGTTAACACTACAATACCCAACTTACCTTTGTTTATGAAAGACACATTGATAGGAAACTTCCCTCACCTCTTTCCTATAAAAGGGAGTTATGCCTCCAAACTCAGTAGAAATTTATAACCCGGGACTGTTCTAAAGTTTGACTAGGCAGCATTCAGCACCTTTGCTCCTGGGAAAGAAATATATGCAGAAAACAAAGAACCAACATCTTTATCTGTGAGACTCACTTTTTCTTTCCTTACTACCAATGTGGCCTCAGTCTCTGTATTTTAGCAGAGGCAAGTGACGCATTCAGCAAATGGATGAGATGTTTTACTCATATAGCTGTCCACATCTGACAAATATTTGCATCTTCCTTTTCAAGTTAATCTGGAAAAAAAATCCATTTTTTTTGTTTTATGTAAAGGGAAGGGAAAATTAGTGCATAGCATTGTTACATTATTTTACAGAAGTAGATAAAAGCCATCTATGTATGATTTCTCTGGAAGAGCAGCTGCAACAACATATTCCTTTAAGGCCAAATACTGAACTCAGATGTGCATATGGACCTCTCATTGAATATACACGATTTTTATTGACATGCACAGCCAGGGGCAGAGTTTGGCCCCTAGTTGTCAATTACTTCATCACCAAAAATTACAAGAAACACATGGGGCCAGATGTATCCCTAGTGTAATTGCATTTTGTTCAACTGACATCAGTGCAACTAAACCAGGAATGAACCTGATCCATGATTTCAACTCTAAGAAGTATATTTAGCAATTATTACTTCAGCTAATACAGAAACATTTTCTGCATTCTGCTCATTCTCCAAAGGCATTCCCTTTCCCTGCACTCTCCCATGTCTGCCTGGGCTTATTTTGTTATATGAAAATAATTCACATATGGTTCAATTGTGGCTTCATCTATTTTTTTTTAACCTGACACCCTTCGTCTTTTCTATTTGGAATGTAAAGCTTTTCAAAGCAGGAATTGTCTTTTACTGTGTATCCATATAGCGTCTCACACATTGCATCCCTGATCTTAGTTGGTCTTTTAGATGGTACTATAACACAAATGATATCTATCTTAGGACTCTTTATAGACCCCATCTCCATAGAATCTAAGCATTGCCTTTATGTGATTTGCTGGGGCAGACCCTTAACTGTGACACAGGAGCATTTAGAGCTACTGGGTAGGGAAGGGGGAGACAAAATACATCTATGTATCTCCCCCTGCCACTGCCCCCCCCCCCCCACTGCTAGAGCTACTCTGAGCTGGCCAACTACCTGGCATGAAACTTTTGTTGCTTCCAAAGCCAGAAGTATCAGTCAAAAAACCCAGGAAACAAATACCTTCTAAAAATGATTTTTGGTATTCTTATATTCTCCCCCTTTCTCCTCCAAAGTCAAATTTCACCTCATGCAGCCATTGTATTTCATTGGCCAGTCTACATAGTTGCTAGACTACCTAAGAAAAACAGCAGTACCTCTTTATCCAGACTCAAACAGTTTAAGTTGTTGAGTTTCTACCTGCTTCCTTTCCTTATCATCAATACAGCACTAATAAAAATGGCTCAGGCTGAAGCTGTTTCAAATTAAACCTTTTTAAAGTGGCAGATTTCGGCTTTTTTTTTAAGCATAGCTTAAATAATAGTTCATCTTTTAAAAATCCTGTAACCCCTTCCTCTGGACCTTTTCAAGTGCTATATCTTGATAATAATGTAATAACCAGGAGTTTAAAATTCTGAATGAGGCTTACTGGAGAAGAGTAGAATCTCATTGCAGTTCCTTTAGAATTATACTCTGTTATTATAACCACACATCCAAACATTCTGTTGACTTTCTCAGTGCTTCTTGGAACTGTCTAGACAGCTTTGGAGAAAAATCCATTTTTACCTCAAGGTCCTTTACTGAGTTTTCATGCTTCATTCTTCCAAGTCATTTTATACTTGTAGAAAAGTTTTCTTTTTGCTCTAGTTGTTTTTAATCCATTTGCAAATATTACATTTGTGGTAGCAAGCAAACAGTATAGCTAAAGTTCCTTTCATTATAAATCCCCCACTCTTGGTTTCCACACATTACTTTCTGAAAATTTCACCTTTTGGGTAGAAAATTTGTATGCTTGGTCCCAAATGAAAGATGGTATTTTAAAAGTTTTAAGAAATTCAGATTTTTTTTTCCAGTGGAAGAGATACCTTGTTTGCATTAGAAGGAAATCTAAGAGCTCTTTTATACTTGGATAAATCAAAGATGCTTGAGCTTTTAAACTTCAGACTTCATAGGTCTCATAATTCTCACTAAGGAGAAGGGAAAAAAAATCTAGGTCCAGAGCTTTAAAGAAAGTCTATTTCTAATTATATAAAAAGTGGCTTGATTTTGTAGACTGCTGAGCACCTGTCAAGGTTCCTTCCCCACTCTGAACTCTAGGGTACAGATGTGGGGACCTGCATGAAAACCTCCTAAGCTTACTTTTACCAGCTTAGATTAAAACTTCCCCAAGGTACAAATTAATTTTACCCTTTGCCCTTGGATTTCCACTGCCACCACCAAACTTTATCTGGGTTCCTGAAAAAATGGAGTTTGGACACGTCTTTCCTCCCAAAATCCTCCCAACCCTTGCACCCCACTTCCTGGGGAAGGTTTGGTAAAAATCCTCACCAATTTGCATAGGTGACCACAGACCCAAACCCTTGGATCTTAGAACAATGAAAAAAAACATTCAGTTTCCTTACAAGAAGACTTTTAATAGAAGTAAAGGAATCACCTCTGTAAAATCAGGATGGTAGATACCTTACAAGGTAATTAGATTCAAACATAGAGAATCCCTCTAGGCAAAACCTTAAGTTACAAAAAAGACACACAGACAGGAATATTCATTCTATTCAGCACAGCTATTTTCTCAGCCATTTAAAGAAATCATAATCTAACTCATACCTAGTTAGATTACTTACTGAGTTCTAAGACTCCATTCCTGTTCTGTCCCGGCAAAAGCATCAAACAGACAGACACAGACCCTTTGTTTTTCTCCCTCCTCCCAGCTTTTGAAAGTATCTTGTCTCCTCATTGGTCATTTTGGTCAGGTGCCAGCAAGGTTACCTTTAGCTTCTTAACCCTTTACAGGTGAGAGGATTTTTCCTCCGGCCAGGAGGGATTTTAAAGGGGTTTACCCGTCCCTTTATATTTATGACAGCACCCATCAACTTCTATGAAAATCAGGCCACTCATAGAGGTATCTGAATCTGGACATGGGAACAGTAGTGTCAATTCAGGTATTTCTTAGGGTCAGGGCAGTTTCTGCTCCCCACCCTGGCAGGGACCCCATTCCAGTCCCTGCTCATTGTATCTATCCCCCAGCGGGGATCCCGGGGATCCCAGGTCTCTCTTGGGCAGGGAGACTTCCTTCTCTCCATGAGCTGGGGCCGCCCAGAGCCAAGTTCTCAGCAGACTCCCCTGCACTCTACCATACAGGAACAACCTCCCTGTGTGGCAGGTCACAACACCACTCACTGAAATTTGGCCCAGCTGCCCCTCTGTATGTAGGGATGGGTGGCTGGGTCAAATTTCAAAAACATTGTAACCTCACACTAGGTTGCACACCACACACTGAAATTTGGCCTGGCCACCTCTCCATCCATACAAAGAGGAGTCTGGATCAAATTTCAGTGTCGTGACCTTGCGCACTAGGTTGCACATACATCACTCACTGAAAATTGGCCCACCGGCCTTCTGCCTGTATGGAGAGGCAACTGGGTCAGATTTCAGTAGTGTTGTACCACGCAGCTGGAACAACACTCCAGCAGCAGCTGTACTGTTTTGGTACGAGACCCCTGCTTAAAAGTGGTGGGTTTGTAACTGCCCCAGCCCCGTCTGGCTCCATGGCCTTTCAGACTTTGATCAACTGCAAAAATCTTTGGGGGGCATTTGCACCCCCAGCCTCCCCTTATTGGAGTGAGTGCATGGGAATCTAACTTTAGGCTTCCTTTTTTCAAAATCTCATCCTTGATTTATGAGGTCATAATTGTTTAAAAATGTATAGTAAGGCATAAGGGTGGGATTTTCAAAGTGTTCAGCACTGGGCTAACTCAGCTCCCACAGAAGCCGGTAGTAGCACTCCTATTGAGTCCAATAACAGCAGAATTAGGCCAACTGTGAGTGCTTTTGAAAAGCCTGACTTTCACAGATGGAATACCTAGCTTTAAGCACTTACATAAAAGTAAGCTCACTCAGGTGGCCCAAGAACTCACCTCTCCCACTTGCGTTGACAGGAATTATAGGGGTTCAGCAACATCCCTTGTCCCGTGCCACTTCCTGCACCCCCCATTGGTCTGGAGCAGCGAACTGCGGCCAGTGGGAACTGCGATCAGCCAAGCCTGCGGATGCGGCAGGTAAACAAACCAGCCTGGCCTGCCAGGGGGCTTACCCAAAGGTTGCCGATCCCTGCTCTACAATATTGCCAACGCTAAATGTTTAAAAAATAGGAGTTAGTTTCCAACAAGATTGTGAGACTAGCTTAAAATTCATGAGATCTAAAATACAACTTTGGGTTCTTTTTGTTTGCCTTCTGGTTTTTGAACCTTTAGGTCATACTCAGGGCACATTTTCAAGCTTTTCTCTGCAAACGTGGGGTCTAGAAACTTACTATCTTAAAATGAAAGCTGAGATTCTCAGGTAATCACTTGTTTCCAGAAGCTGGAGCTTTAACAACGTGTCAAATAATCACAAAACTTAGAATAAAATCATGAGAGCTGGCACTTAAGATTAAAAGATTTGGCCTAAATATTTGTATTAAGTTTTAAGTTGCACGACTGGTTCCAGCATTGTAAGAGCTGTGAAATAAGTTGCATAACTGAATAGAGACAGAACTAACTACAGTATTTTGTGCTAGCTATGGGATTTAATTTCTATAGTGTTGCCCAAATATGAACTTCGTAGCACTGCAGCTAGATTCCTGCCATCCCTTGCCCCCACTTTAACTAACCCGCAACAAAACATAGAAATTCAGTGCAAAAGGCTACATTGATGCAACATTCAGGTTGTACATTAAAACGCACAGCTAGATTAACTGTCCCAAAGTCCAAAATCCTAGATCCAGCCAGAGGCTGCTTCAGCTATAGGGCAGCAGATTCTGCACAGAGTAGCAGGGGTGGCTGGGTCAGATTGGAGTGAATGGTGCTGGGACCTGGTGCTTGGTCCACCCACTTCTACTATACCCACGAACCATCAGAAGGCTTGCTACTCCCCAGTTGAAAACCTCTGTTCTACAGAGTTGGAGGCAGGTGTCACACTGAAGTTTTGCCTAGGGCAGCAGATTGTCTTGAGTGACCTCTGGACCCAGCCAAGAGCCTGAATATTGAAGTAAGTGAGGCTGAGGAAAGAGCTGCATCATACCTGCAGCTGCAGGGTTTCAGTCACCTTGGCATTGCTGTGTCACCCCCACCCGCCCTAGGCAATGTGTGCTGATGGATCCCGACTTGGGACATAGTTCTGAAATGAGAGGCATGCTGGGGGTCCTCTATGCCTCCATTGACTTCAATATTTCTTTGCACAGAGGTGGGAGTCCACTTCCACACATCTCAATGCAGGATTCAGGGCCTTTTCCAGGGACATGAACCACTTATATGCAGGTTCAGGCATCCTGCCTCTCTTCTATCCCATCCCCAGCAACATACTGGAACTTCAACAATTGCTATGCATTCATGAGTAGCAGTGTGCCCTTGTTGCCATGAAGGCCAAAGGCATATTCGGCTGTATTAGTAGGAGTATTGCCAGCAGATTGAGGGAAGTCATTATTCCCCTTTATTCAGCACTGGTGAGGCCACACCAGGAGTATTGCGTCCATTTTTGGTCCCCCCACTACAGAAGGGATGTGGACAAATTGGAGACAGTCCAGCGGAGGGCAACGAAAATGATAGGGGGTTGGATCACATGACTTATGAGGAGAGGCTGAGGGAATTGGGATTATTTAGTCTGCAGAAGAGAAGAGCGAAGGGGGATTTGATAGCAGCTTTCAACTACCTGAAGGGGGGTTTCTTAGAGGATGGAGCTAGGCTGTTCTTAGTGGTGGCAGATGACAGAACAAGAAGTAATGGTCTCAAATTGCAGTGGGGGAGGTCTAGGTTGAATATTAGGAAACACTATTTCACTAACAGGGTGATGAAGCACTGGAATGGGTTACCTAGGGAGGTGGTGGAATCTCCATCCTTAGAGGTTTTTATGGTCCAGCTTGCCAAAGCCCTGTCTGGATGATTTAGTTGGGGTTGGTCCTGCTTTGAGTAGGGGTTTGGACTAGATGACCTCCTGAGGTCTCTTACAACCCTAATATTCTATGATTCCATGACTTTTGTGATTTTTCCATATTATGCACATATTGTACATGGGGCCAAGATGAAAAATTCAGAATCTATATTTTTACCACCCTATCTTTTCTTCTGTTCAAGGTTCAAGGTATTCAGGTGCTCTCTTAAAACCAGAGAGGATGATTCTAGATTTACTTCCACTGACTTCCTGAAAACACAAGGCCAGATTCTGCTCTCACTTTCCTTGGTGTAAATCCAGAGTAACTCCCCGGACATCAGTGGAGTTACACTGGGGTAACAGAACAGCATTTTCAGCAATTGCTTTCCAATATGCCTAAAACCAAACCATAAAAGGAGCCAAATTATACATATTTTTTCTCACTGTTATAAGGAGACAATAAGGACCAAGCCTCACCCTGCTCTTGCAATGTGTATGGAAAGTAAACATCTGATTCCAGAGTAATATTCCATCCCTCCTTGAACCCCACAGAGAAACTCCCTACAGGTTTGTGGTGTTTTACCCACGAAAGCCTATGCCCAAATAAATCTGTTCGTCTTTAAGGTGCAGACTAACACGGCCACCCCGTGATACTTGTCCCTACAGGTTTGAGGATCCACATCTAGAGAAAATTTTACTGGGGACAGAGTTAGGATATGTACTCAGAAAATTTGCTATTATGGACCCCCAGAAGTGCCACTAGTTTCACCTCTATCTCCTTACTTAACCAATGGTGTGCTGTAAGGAACCTCTGTGATTTCATCTGTTACATGGTATGTCACTGTTACTCCACTGCTAATGTCTGGTTATTTTTTCCTTCGGGTTACTGGAAGAGATGTTGTCCCACAGGGGCTCCTGTGATATCTTACAACATTCACATTACTAACTAACAATAAAAGTCACTCTTTTAAGCAATATTGCTGCTAATATCACCACTATCCTTGCAGCTCCTCTTTGTTCCTTTGATTGTATTTCTGCTTGTAGTAATAAACCCAGTTTTTGCTGGGTCTGGGAAAGTTATGATGAAGGATCATAGTATCTGCCAGTGTAGATTGGCACAGCTCCATTGGCCCCAAGGTGATAGTCCTGAGAAATGAGATGGTCAGAGTATCATGATCATTCAAGGAAAGGGAAATATATTTTTCTGCCTCTTCTTCTTTTCCCTTACTTGTGCCAAAAAGGACATTTCAGGTTAACACAATTGGGAATTTGACAAATGTTTTCTATAGACTGGAAAAAAATCAGAATATTTTTCCAAAATTGAAAGGGTTCTCATTTAGTATATGGGAGTATATTTAAATTTAAAAAGTGTCATTTCAAACACATATGAAGTGAAATGTAATAACTGCATTTCTCCAATGCTGTTGCAAAATATTCACACTAATAATAATACAGGCTGGAACCTGAGTTCTTTGATCACATTCACTAGCACCTTATCCACAAATAACCCTACTGATTTCACTGAGACTACCTGTGAAGAAAGGTACTTCTCTGCATGACTAAGGGGATCAATATCTGATGCCATGTGTTATCAAGCACAAAGACAGATCGGAGACACAAATCATGGCTCCAGATCTGCATTATGCTAGTGTTCAGGGTGCACTAATCTGGGGTTTTAGTTCAGCGTCATCTCTACCATGCATTTATTGAGTGCAACGGAATGATCATGTATGTAGTAACTTGGAAATACTGCTTGATATTGCATCATAATTTAGTAGCTAATTTTATTACTAGAATTGTCAAAATGGCCTATCTATTTGAAGTATTTAAGTGCTAATAAGGGATAAAGAGGAAGTGGCTATAATGATGGCATCTCATTTCCAGGGTTTATTCTCCCTCCATGCCATTTTCTGTTAGTTTTTTGGTAGTTCACAAAAAAAGATGAACATCTCTTTAACAATACTGACTATTACTAGCCAATTTCTTCCCAAGCCTCCTGATACCCATAAGCTGCATTTTAGATTTGAGTTTCTTTAGTCTAACTTGATTGCTAGCATTTTTTTTTTTGCTTTACTAATCCCGAAGCCACTAATGGAGTGTGTAGTTCTGTGCCCTCCTATGTAAAACAGCTTTAAGAAGTATGACTTGAATTTTGTTGGTAAAGATATCCTGAGGGCAGACAAACAAACAAACAAAATCAGCATAGTGTCCTCGTCTATTTACATAACTGTTGGCACTTTTCATTTTTCAACTTTATCTATTTATATATAAAACCCTTTTTTTTTCTTTCTACCTCCAAGGCAACATGAAATGATGAAGAGATAAAATGTTCCTGGAAAATGGGACTATTAAATTCCTTGCTTGATGGGAGCTCTAACAGAAAGAATTCATTTACATGAAGCCTTTATTGATGTTTCATTGACTTGAAATAAAGAATTAGAGCCAACAGAAATCAGTTAAATATGAACTATATCAAAGAGTTTCCATTGTTTTATTCAGGAGAAATGAAAATTCTTTACATTTCTGCTGAAAAAAGTACAGAATAATACAGGAAGAGCCTTTAAATTGGCTTGCTCATTCATACTGACCTGCTGAACATCACAGATGTGAGAACTATTTTGAGCCCTTTTTTTTTTTTTGATATAGTAAAACTGTCTGATAGATAACTCTCAGATTATTACTTTTTTCCACATTAGCTTTGGGAGAGTCTTTAAAGACTTAATGTGTGTTGGGTTGTTGTTTTTTAAACACAATTTATATAGTTTTCTACCCCAGCTTTCCCAGGGTCATATTGTGTATTCTAGTTTAATCTTTGAATTTGTATTTGCACTGAGAACCGTAATAAAAATACAAGTCTCTCTATAGAACAATAAACTTGTCTATTCTTCTCAATACACTACTAAATTTCAATAGGTGATACATGCATCTCACTATTAACAATACACTAAACCATAGATATGGCCTAATCCCAATCTTACCAACAATTATGAACTACATAACTATGAACATGACTAACCCTTAAGTTATATACAACCATAATTGCTAGCAGGACTAGGACCTCAGTGACATCTACATCTTTTGCATGCTAAATAGGTGGGCTTAAAAAATTCTTGGGGGTGCATTTTAGGACACTCCTTTGTTAATTAGGCTTTTGTTATTGCCATTTAGGCACATCAGTGTGTTGGAGAGAGGCATTCTCCCTTCCTGAACTCCAAGGTGCACAACCTGCTACTTCACTGCAGTGTGAGATGCAGCTTGTTCCTTCTTGAGAGGCTTGCCAGCTATTCCTGCTGGTGCACAGGAATGGGGGAGCTATAGCCCTGCCACTAGAACTGGTGAAAAAGAAATTTTCTTGTAAAAAAATTGTTCAGGAGACATTTGTCTTTCTTCCCCTCACCCCTCCGACCTCAACAAATTTAAGATTTTTGACCAGCTGTATCTGCCTCCGATCTACTCCTTTTGAGCAGCCATGCACCCTGGAGAAATAGAGAAGGAGCAGAGCCTGCAGTGCTAGTGTGCAGGGAGGGACTGAAATTCTGCCTGGGTGTTACACAGGGAGCTCACTGAGGACATAGGCTGTTTACTCCCTTCCACCAACTGGTCACCCACTTCAGACAAAGCCCAGCTGGGCCTGTCTGTTTTTTAAAGATGCATTATCCTGGGTCATATTCCATTGGTTTTTCAAATAGAAACTCTTAGGGTACATCTACACTACGGACTTTATCACTGCAGCTGCGCTGCCATAAGATCTCCTGTGTAGCCACTCTATGCCCCCAACGAGCGGGGGTAGCTACGTCGGCGTGAGAGCCTCTCCCACTGACAGTAGCACTGTCCACACCAATGCTTTTGTTAATGAAACTTATGTTGGTTAGGGGTGTGCTTTTTACTGTCTCTTTGTCTAGGTCATACTTGTGTTTTGAAAAATTTAAGAGCACAGGAAATAGATTTGGTTTTTTTCAACACGATTTAATCACAGGTTTATATGGCAGAGGCAGCCTGAGCGTTTTGCCTAGCAGAGACCTAGCAGAAATGTGTTGTAGACTTTGTGTTCCTCTTTAAGGCTGACTGGTTCCTGGGTTTTACTATGAGAACTGCTTTTGAAGACTGACTAGAATCAATGAGAGCTGGGCAATTTTTTTTGACAAATATTATATATGCTGAAAAATGCATGTTTGGTCAACACAAAACTATATTCAAATTTGACATGAATTTCCTAATAGTTTCAGTAACAATAAAAATAAAAATAAATAAAAATCTGGTTAGATTCACAAAACAGCCAGAGCCGCAGGTAATGATGGTGCCCCTCCCCCTTGTCCACCCTTCCCTCAGGCTTATAGCTTTTAGCCCAGTGATTAAAGCACTCACCTGGGATGTGGCAAACCCAGTTCAAATTCCCACTGTGAAGCAGGGATATGAACCCAGTATCTCCCACCCCAAGTGAGTGCCCCAGCCAACAGGTGAAAAGCTATAAGAGGAGCACCACCACCTCTTCTTTCTCCGGGTCTTTTGTGAATCTTGCCCTTTAAAGATGCCCAGAAACAAAATCGTTCTGTTTGAACAACATGTTTTATTTTATCCCAAACTGACTTTTTCGATTCGATGAAGTTTTGAAGTTTGGTTCAACCTGAACTAAACCTTATATTTGCAATTTTTCAAAATTGCCAGCAAGCCCAAAATCAGTCATTTGCCCAGCTGTGGTATCAATTTTATAGTGGGGAATATTTTATTGTGTCATGCTTTTTAATTTAAAAAAGCTCACTATGTTTCCTTATGGAAAAAATAACACTTTTCATAGCCTCAACCTGTTTTTTCTCATCACATTAGGTACTATACCCAGTGAAACCTTATTGGAATCACTGGGGTAGTATGGGATTCATAGCACAGATTCATGCAGTATCTTTAATTCAAAATTTTTTGCATTCCTGCTGGAGCAAAGGCTTATAAAGCTGTAATGTAAAACACCGTGTTTGCGTTTCTAGAATGCCTTTCATTCAAGTATTCTCACCACTTCCCTAGAAAGCACAAAAGTATTATCCTCACTTTACCAATGGGAAAACGGAGGCATCAGAGGTCTCAGGGACTTGCTCAAGGTAACAGAAGGTCCACTCAAAATCCCATTAAAGGCAGCAGGAGCCTTTTCATTGACTTCAGTGGCAGCTAATGTGAGCGCCAATCAACTCAGTTGGAAAACAGAAAGTTAGTAGCAGAGCCAGGAATAGAACAATGCTCCTTGAATCCCAGTTCGTGATCTAACCATTATAACATGCACGTTAGCTTGTTGCCTGACTGAGATCATGGTATGGTAACAGGATCTCATAAATTCAATGGGAATCAGCTGTTTTGGACAGGAAGAACAGGGGCAGATGGGTTCCAGCATCAAAGAATCAACTTTTTCATTTCTTCTGGCCCAATTGTAGTAGGCCTACAGGCCTTGGGTCTCCAGTAAGTTATAAGAGGAAGGAAAGGAAGAGATGTGACCACAATATTTCAGAAAACAAAACAAAACACGAGGGTAACTCTTTTCCTCTTCTTTCTTCTTCCATGACAGCTTCAGAGAATTTAGTCAACTGCACATGTACACATTTTCAAAGAGGCATGGAAATATGAAAATTTCAGCTCCAGAAAGAGGGTTATATGGAAATAGGAGCTCTCAGGGCCACTGCAGCCACAGAACTTTGGATTTATCCTACTATAGGCTCAAACAGGAACAGTACTAACATTTGTCTGTCTGCCAAACATTAGCACCATCTGGAGGTTTTGCACAACATTATTTAAACATTTGCAAATGATTTAGAGCTCTCTCTTAACACACATATATTAAGCTGGCAGAATGGAGTTTCCACCAATTTTAGTATGCCATGCACCAAATTAACTCATGGTATAAACAACTTCACTCCATTATAATTATTTGTTTAGGACCTTTATTTAGAGCCATGGGGTAAGCTGAAGTCAATAGGGTTACCCTAGGAATGAATCTTACCCTATATGTATTTTCCCAGAGATTAAGGGTAAATTTCACTTCTGTGCAGAGAGCCAGCAAAAGGCCTACACACTTGGTAAGCTCCTCAAACTTTCAGGTAGAGTTATTCAGCGGGCGGAACTAAAAAGAGCTACCAAAAAAGCTTTTTAGTGCACTTGGAGGGTCTCCACAGGTATGCGCAAAATAAAAAAAAATCCTCCTGCATTTTCATATCCTAAGCACCTTGTCTGATTAACTTTCGGTGGGCTTTGTTTAGCAAAGAGAACTATATTTCATACATTGCATGATGCAGAACACTTTTCCTTAATTATATCTGATAGTTTATCCATCTTTCTATAAGGGTCCTCAAGGGAGCAAAAACAAACAAACAAACAGATTCCTTAGAAACAAAATGTGAGCTGAGTAAATTGAATTCTGTGTTGTGTTACAATAGCAGCCAAATGTTTCAATTCCTGCAATAAAATTTCCAAATTGTAGTAATCAAGAAGTTCAGAGAAGGCATGTAGGTCAAATGGCAACTTTATTCATGCGTAAAGCAGGCAAAGAGACTAATAAAAGTGAAAATTAAAATACATAAATATTCTTTAAAAACAACATGGAACTTGTGCTTTCATATAATGCGGTCCATGGTAATTAACAGCTTAAATGAAAGCCCAATTTTGCCACTCTTACTTATGTAGAATAGTTCATTACTCCAAAGGTAATCCCATTGAGATCATTAAGACTATCTCATGCGGTAAGACATTAATCAATGTGAACAAGGGTAAGCGACCCAGCCCCTAATTTTTTTAGTAGCTAACAACATTAATCACAGGTGGAATTTCATTGAAAACAATGGGGTCATACAAGAGATGACTTTGGCCTGCATTTAATATCCTATCAAATAAGGCACTAGTAAGAGCTATCGTGCCTGATCAACTTCTTTCCCCTGCATGGTTTTTTTTTTTTTTTTTTTTTTTTGCAGTAAAGTATTCTGTTTCACTTCAATTACTCCAGCTAACAGGCATGATTGTCTGCTCCTGTGATTACAGCTGATACCTCTGAAGCTAGCCAGGCATTTGCCACTTCACTTCCTTGACTACCCATATCTTCTTTAATTGCCACCTGCCCTCCACTATTGCTCTCATCAGCTTGCCCTTCTACTTTATTGCTGTTTTCATATCCTTTCACCTCTCTCAGCTTCATGTCTACTTCCATGCTTCCCTTATTCCTGGAAGGGTCTGTTTTTGGCCACCACACAACACCTCCGTCCTTCAAACTCCTCATTAAACCCTACTTTTCAAGCAATTCCAGTTCATTTTGTTTCATCATCAGTGAAATATTGTCCAATATGTTTTCCTTATTTGTATTATATTATTTATTAAGCTTTTGTGGCAGGGAAAGTGCCTCTATTTATATGTGCCATTTACTACTGTACTATGTAAACAGTAGATAAAAATAACTGGGCCCCAATAATTTAAAGCAATCTCTGTATTCTTCCTACTTCTACTTTGACCACTTTCCAGCACAGTCACTAATCAAAACCCAGACAAAGACAAAAAGAAAATAGTTATTCAATTTAAAAATGAGTTCCTGACTTCATTGTCTTGATCGGAATGTTATCCTACATTTCAGGAGCTCCACTGATCCCAAGCTTGGAGCAGCTGGAATTTTCCCCTGGTTCAATCTCACATTTAATTTTTTACGCTTATGCTTCCTGATGAAATTAATAGTTCATCTCAGGTTGGCCATGAATAGGGAGCCAAAGGAGCACATGGACATGAGTGCATGAACATGGATGGAGTCTAAGAATCCAATTCTAATTTATAAAGACTTTCTTAAATTTGAGCAGCAGACTTTTTATTTAGAGAGTTTCTGATATTGTTACATTCAGCAGTTAGTTTCTAATCTTAGAATAATGTGAATTAATTATATTCCAATTTTAAGATTCGTTCATTTTTTTTTAGTTATTCTTTTACGTATGAGGTGTTCTTTATTTTGTGAAGCTAGCAAAAGATCTTCCTCAAGCAATTTTTTCCCCCATAACAAACATAATTAGCACGCAGACTTTAGACTTTCTTTAGCCGGAAGTTCTTCTTTTGGTATCTTTATTTTCTAATTTTTTTTAAAAAAAATTCTCTACTGGGCTACAGATAATACCATATTCAATCAGCATACATAATATTTAAATATATATAAGCCATTAACTCTTCATTTTTAAGTACATAGAAAGCAATAAACAGTGTTTTTGAATGCCTATGTACAGTACAGCATATTTAATTTCAGAAAGGGGAACTACAAAAAAAAAAGGAGGTTAGTGAAACAGAAATGAAAAGGTACAGTACCAAAAGTAAAATCCCTGCAAGCTGCATGGAAACTTTTTAAAGACACCATAATAGAGGCTCAACTTAAATGTATACCCCAAATTAAAAAACATAGTAAGAGAACCAAAAAAGAGCCACCGGGGTTAAACAAAAAAGTAAAAGAAGCAGTGAGAGGCAAAAAGTCATCCTTTAAAAAGTGGAAGTTAAATCCTAGTGAGGGAAATAGAAAGGAGCATAAACTCTGGCAAATGAAGTATAAAAATATAAGTAGAAAGACCAAAAAAGAATTTGAAGAACAGCTAGCCAAAGACTCCAAAAGTGATAGCAAAAAAAAATTTAAATATGTCAGAAGCAGAAAGCCTGCTAAACAACTAGTGGGGCCACTGGACGATCGAGATGCTAAAGGAGCACTGAAATACGATTAGGCCATTGCAGAGAAACTGAACAAATTCTTTACATCAGTCTTCACGGTTGAGGATGTGAGGGAGATTCCCAAACCTGAGCCATTATTTTGAGTGACAGATCTGAGGAATGGTTTCAGAGTAGCAGCCGTGTTAGTCTGTATTCACAAAAAGAATAGGAATAATTGTGGCACCTTGGAGACTAACAAATTTGTTTGAGCATAAGCTTTCGTGAGCTACAGCTCAGGAAGTGTCCCAAATTGAGATGTCATTAGAGGAGGTTTTGGAACAAATTAATAAACTAAACAGTAATAAATCTCCAGGACCTGATGCTATTCACCCAAGAGTTCTGAAGGAACTCAAATGTGAAATTGCAGGACTACTAACTGTCATCTGGAAGCTATCATTTTAATCAGCTTCTGTACCAAATGACTGGAGGATAGCTAATGTGACGCCAATTTTTTAAAAGGGCTCCAAAGGTGACCCTGGCAACTACAGGCCAGTAAGCCTCACTTCAATGCAGGGCAAATTGGTTGAAAGTATCATAAAGAACAAAATTGTCAGGCACATAGATGAACATAATTTGTTGGGAAATAGTCAACATGGTTTTTGTAAAGGGAAATCATGCCTCACCAATCTATTAGATTTCTTTGAGGGGGTCAACAAGCATGCAGACAAAAGAGATGCAGTGGATATAATGTATTTAGATTTTCAGAAAGCCTTTGACAAGGTCCCTCACCAAAGGCTCTTAAGCAAAAATAAGCAGTCATGGGATGAGAGGGAAGGTTCTTTCATGGATTGGTAACCGGTTAAAAGATAAGAAACAAAGGGTAGGAATAAAAGGTCAGTTTTCAGAATGGAGAGAGGTAAATAGTGGTGTCCCCCAGGGATCTGTACTGGGCCCAGTACTATTTAACATATTCATAAACGATCTGGAAAAAGGGGTAAACAGTGAGGTGGAAAAATTTGCAGATGATACAAAACTACTCAAGATAGTTAAGTTCCAGGCAGACTGTGAAGAGCTACAAAAGGATCTCACAAAACTGGGTGACTGGACAACAAAATGGCAGATTAAATTTAATGTTGATAAATGCAAAGTAATGCACATTGGAAAACATAATCCTAATATACATATACAATGATGGGATCTAAATTAGCTGTTACCACTCAAGAAAGGGATCTTGGAGTCATTGTGGATAGTTCTCTGAAATCATCCACTCAATGTGCAGCAGCAGTCAAAAAAGTGAACAGAATGTTGGGAATCATCAAGAAAGGGACAGATAATAAGGCAGAAAACATCATATTGCCTCTCTATAAATCCATGGTATGCCCACATATTGAATACTGCATGTAGATGTGGTCGCCCCATCTCAAAAAAGATATATTCGAATTGGAAAAGGTTCTGAAAAGGGTAACAAAAATGATTACGGGTATAGAATGGCTTCCATATGAGGAGAAATTAATTAGGACTTTTCAGATTGCAAAAGAAGCGACTAAGGGGGGATATGATAGACTTGTATAAAATTGTAAGTGGTATAGAGAAAGTAAATAAGGAAGTGTTATTTATTCCTTCTCAGAATACAAGAACAAGGGACCACCAAATGAAATTAATAGGTAGCAGGTTTAAAACAAACACATGAAAGTATTTTTTCATGCAACGCACTTGTCAACCTCTGGAACTCCTTGCCAGAGGGTGTTGTGAAGGCCAATACTATAACAGGGTTCAGAAGGTAGTTAGATAGATTCATAGAAGGTTGGTCCATCAATGGTTATTAGCCAGGATGGGCAGGAATGGTGTCCCTAGCTTCTGTTTGCCAGAAGCTGGGATTGGGTGACAGGGCATGGATCACTTGATGATAACCTGTCTGTTCATTCCCTTTGGGGCACCTGCCATTGGCCACTGTCAGAGGACAGGATACTGGGTTTGATGGACTTTTGGTCTGACCCAGTATGACCATTCTTATGTTCTTATATTAACTCTTCTTTTTCAGATTCTGAGGGTCACATTTCCTTTCCTATTACAGCAAGTGGAGAGTAGCCATACCCAGGAGAATTTGCTGCTGGAGTTCAGAAGCTGGGTAATCCTATCACCATGTCCTATGGATTCCTCTCTGAAATCCCACAGTAACGCAGATGAATGATCTCCATTGGCATTTGGGAGCTGGTATAGGGTTAGGTTGGGATGCATCTTGACTGCAGTGTGCATCATTGCTCCATTAAAATCCCTGAGGAAATCTGACCAAGAATAAATGATATTTTAAGGAACATTAACTTTTATTGGAACATGATAATGACTAATACTCTTCTGCCAGTAGGGAAGAGAAGTCATTGGGGCAGTGTGGTTGTCAAGAGATGCATGGAGCCCATAGGATGCATGGGGGGTAAGGCCAGAGTTCCCTAAATCCCCTGCCTCAACTATCATCTCTTAAAGGCCGCTTCTCTAAGGAGACCATGTGGACAAAACTCCGGAGTCAATCTCAACATTTCTAGGGCCCTCTGTATCCTTTCCTCTAGAACTTTCCAGAGGAGGTTACAAAATGGCCCCTTGTCCCCCACAACCTTACGAGCACATCAGTCATTTCTGAAATCTCTCTATTGTGGGGTATCACTAGTGAATACTAAGTCCCTGCAGTTTCCTTTGGCAATGTAATTCTCTACTGAAAAAGCATACACATTACAAACATGACATGTCTGACAACAGGACAAGCTCAATTCAAATAAGAAGTGGTTTTTATTTTTAAAAAATTACATTCAGCCCCAGGGTCTCCTTCGTCAGATGGAATGGAGAAAAGATGGCAGCTGTGAGCAAGTCCCTACTATTGCTGCTTTTGAAGATTTATTTTTGATTGAATATTTAAGAACTCCAAGAAGGTTCTGTAGCTTCCAAGAGTCAAACTGTACTTGCTGTGGGCTTGTGAATATCTCTGTTTAAGCTCAAAAGCTTGTCTCTTTCACCAACAGAAGTTGGTCCAATAAAAGATGTTACTTGACCCACCTTATCTCCCTAATATCCTGGAACCAACACAACTTTAACAACACTGCAAACACCTTTAAAATGACAGTCGTAGAACTTTAGCTTGCACATTCTGTTCCTGTTATTTCCTTGGATGAAAAGTGCTGCCACTGACTAGAACAGAAGTTCCAGTGGAAGCCAATTTGATATGATTTTATGCTCTGCTAACAAAAGTTTGATTAATGAACCAAAATTCCTCTGGGGAGATTGTCAAGAATTGGGGTTTGGGCATTTGGAGAGAACAATGGCTTTTTGCCTGATTTACTGGTTTGCAATTTGTTCTTTTACATTATGTTTGGTCTGGTTATGACTCACGCAGAGCTGGATTCACAGCAGAGTAGTTGAAAGAAAAATCAACAACACAAAAAGAATGAACACTCAAAACTCTCCACTAATGACATATCTCTTCCTAGAGATGCAAACCGAGCCCTGTAGTCAGGTCACAAGAGCTTCCTTTTTCTTGGCCAAGTTCCAGCTTTGAGATGGTAAAAACAACAACAACAACAACACACACACACACACACACACACACACACACACACACACACACACACACACACACACACACACACACACACACACACAAAACCAACAACCCAACAACAACAAAACTTCTAAGCTGTACTGCATTATAACAGACACTCTCCTGATAGTATGCTCTGTTTGACAGAGATCAAACAAGAAAATAAGTCTTCAGGTTAAACAATGTGTATACATTTTTAAACTGTTGGGGTGAAATCCTGGGAGTTTTTTCATTGACTTCAGTGTAGCTGGGATTCCGCTCTTGACCTTTTTCTTCTATACCACAAGTCTTTTGGTCCCCCAGATAAACCCCTACTTCCCTAGAGCCAAAATAAGTGTGCACAACAAATATTCTTTTGTATTTGGTGCTCTCTCACCACCTCTCATTATTCATTCTTTGTACTGCAGGAACACTGAGACCTCAGACAGGAATTGTTCAGAGTGCCATACAGACAGACTAATAGTTCCAGTCCTACACAGTTTACAGTTTGAGTAAGAATGCATAATATGCCAAAGATTTTCTAGTGTGACTAGTGATTTGGGGTGCCTAAGTTGAGGCATCATAGTGGACTTTGCTTTGCAGAGCATAGATGCAACACTTTCTGAAAGTTAGTCCCTTTTATATTGTCTCACTATGGGTGCCCAAAAACTGAGGCACCCAAATCTCTAGCCACTTTTGAAAGTTTTGACCCATGGATCTACTTGCCAATGTATCATGTTCCCCATCACTGAATAAACTTGTGGATCTTTGCATTTTCTTCTTGGGAACCCGGTGCCTGTTAAATTAAATAGCAGCATAGATAACCCTTTGAAAGCACTGCAAAAGTGATAGTTTTGTCTCCTCTCAGGCTGTCAAGCCATTTCCCACTGTAACCCTTCTGCACGTCAGAGTTGGCAGCAACAAGGGCCGGGTTCAGTATCTAGGGGTTCCATTCCAATACACAATGCAAAACCAGCTCAAGCCCCCACCCAGTGACCTGGGACAAATATATACTACCCCCACTGGGCACCTCTAAGAGGCAATACTTCCCCTCTTGCAAGCTCAGAGTCTGATATAGCAAAAGCCTCTTAATAACAGAGAAAAACAATGTGGCATTATGTTGGGGAAACACCACCAACAGGATTCATAACACAACCCATGAGCAAAAAAAAGCCCACTCCAAGCAATTTGGGGCATGTCCTTTCCCTTTGGTTCTTGAGTCCAGCAACCTAAAGTCACCCAAAGTCCCAAAAGTCCAACAACCCAAAAGTCTCTGTCCCTGGTCAGTGCAGCACCTGAGCTCGAAAATTTATCTGTAGAGTTTTACCTCCCAACCTGGGTGGAGAGGGGGGAGTTAGGGACACCTTAAGTGGTCCAAAGCAGATTGTCCCATCTCTCCATGGGGCTCCGCTCCGCTCCAGCAGCCACCCCACAAATCGCTCCTCTCTGCCAGCCGCACCACATGAGCTGCTCCAGCCATCCCACAAACTGCTCCACTCCACCAGCCGCTCTGCTCTGCCAGTCGTTCCATGAGCCACTCCAGCCATCCCAAGAGCCGCTCTGCTAGCTGTCCCGCAAACTGCTCCACAATATATTTTGCAGGCTCCCCCACTACTTAACACACCACTCAGTGATTTCAGCTCTTAGTAAGTTTAGCTCTTTTATGATTTCAGCCTGTAGTAGGGGAGCCTCAGTGCTGGTGCACCATTGGCCCAAAGTGAATTCAACTCAGCAGCCTGTAACTAGACTCCTAATAGAATCAAAATTATCTCTGATACTCCACAGTGGAAAGAGGAGGAAGTGCAATTAGCATATAAGGACCTCACCAGGGGCCCCATACCACTAGATATTAATACCTGTCCTCACTCACTCTCAATTCACTGAGTTTTGGAACCCATGTCCTTTGCCTAGCGAGTGCTACTTAGTTGATGGCGAGTCCCTCCGTCATAACAAAAGGCCAAGTACAGTTCCACTATCCTTGATTCACATAATCAGGATAATTACAATTTATTCTTCCTGACCCAATAATAGAGAAACTGGGGATCCCACAGCAGCCAAAGTGACCATTTGGGCAGCTATGGGCTCATGCTAGGCGGGGTGGGTGTGCCTATGCAAATGAGATCAGCCCCTGAAGTTCTTTTCCACAACTTGCCACAACTCACCACTAGATGTTAGGGTGGAGCTCATCCTGACTCTGCTTACACCACAGTCCTAAATGTATGGGGCTTCCCATTCTCTTCCTTGATCAATCTCACGTTTTTTACAAAATGCAGAAAACATTTAGATGTGCTGTTTGGGGTCTTGTATTTGACACATCCCTTTTCCTTCTCTTAGGACTTGATCGTGTTTTGTAACCACTACTATGCTAGGATTTATGGAGGTACATAGCTGGAGGCATTCTATCTGCTGGAGCCTGGAAGGTGGAATGACTGAGGTTTCTGCAAGTGCACATATGGAGTAACACCTAACACCAGTGACAGACATGGGACTGACACGTAATAATATGAACACTGAGGTGTAACCATTTTATGAACATGATATGTGACCTGGTCAGTGAGGGGAAGTTACTATATACTGGGGTTATCATACTTTCCCATGTGAGTGCATTGATCTAGTTCAATAGGGGGCACAGGAAAGAACAAAGAGGAAAGCAGCACAACTGTCCCAGCTAAGGAACTACCTAGCAAATATTGGGAGCAATTACAAGACAATGCTTCCATGCTCTGGGCCAAAATGACACAGTTGTTTTGCCAGGCTGTGAGGCTAGAGATTAAAACAAAAACTTAACCAGACCAACCACTAAAATATTAAAAAGCCTTCTGAGGAAGAGAATGGAGGTGAGTTGCAGGGGTGTCCAAAATGTTGTCAGTGAGCTCTGGCAGGGAGACAAGCCGACAGAGAGACAGACTCCGCAGAGAGGGTCTATAAAGAAACTTGTCTTGCCAGGGTCCCCGTGTGGCAGATGGCTAGATACATGCTAAGCAGACATGCAGACATTCTTTTATTGATTTCAAGATATATTTTCTCTCCAATGCTTTTGTTCTAAGTAAATGATACTTTGTTTAAAGGAGGCTGTCTGGTTACCACTTACCACTGCCGTTGCCCCAGAGGGAACAGAGCTGCAAAGTCTGTCTGGTGAAGATGCTCTATGCCAACAAAAGAGAGCTCTCTGGCCGGCATAATAAAGCCACCTCCTCGAGAGGCAGTAGCCATGTTGGTGGGAGAAGCTCTTCCCCCGCAGGACATAGCGCTGTCCGCTCTGGCACTTATGTCTGTGTAACTTATGTCACTCAGGGGTCTGGATTATTCACCCTTCCCCAAGCGACATACATTATGCTAATATAAACTGTAGTGTAGACGTAGCCTAAATCAGAACTCCCCCCCCCATTTTTTTAATTATAAAAATCCCCCAAATCTCAAGTTTCTAGCCATCATAGTTGCAGAGAAAAAACTGGAACATGTAACACAAGTGTATCCTGAAGGTTCAAACACCAGAAGACAAAATAAAAAGAACCAAACTTTGTTTTTTAAAGTCATGACTTTTTAAAGGAATATCATGATTTTTGACAATTTAGGGTTGTAATACTGCCTCCCACAGGGCACAGCTCATCTGCCTTTTAACATACACCTTGACCAGCCAACTGTTGATGAAGGGGACCAAGAGCCTGGTGTCTTGTGCCACTGGCATCTGTGTGGAACTTTCTTTTGTAGAGTGAGCATGCAAGGCTAGCACTAAACTGTAGTGTCAGGCTCCAAAAATACAGGAAAACATAACATAAGAAGAGTTTCATACTCTCTTTTTAAGGCTTTGGCCTTAAATACTATATTTATAAGACTATTTCTATAATACTATATTTCTAAGACTCTGGCTTCAGTGCACAGTGCTCCCAACCCTCCTCCATCCAATTTTCAGAGAAATAGACCCCGTTTTCACTCTGTTTTTGGCTTATGAAGGCCTCTACTACCGAACTTTTGACAGATGCCTTTTACTCATTATAAATCAAAATAGAAATTAGAAATCACAGTCTCTCTCAAGAGCCTCCCCCAGCTGACTGCAGTCCATTCTCCTGGCTGCTCAGACAGGCTGTCTCACCTCCACCTTGGACTGGAAGAAGGATCTTTCCCTTCAAGAGACCTCTTTTTATTTAAACACCTGCCTTGCTGACCCCACGTGAATGTTCCAACCAGTAGATTGACCTCCACTGTAAGGAATTAACTCTTTCACTACCTGCTCTAGTGGGTTATATACTCCCCATTATGTGAAGGGCGGGGGGCTTAGACTATCCTCTCCGTCACAGAAATTCAGGGAGGAGGAAGTTTGTTTTGACAGATGCCTTTTTTTGTTTTTGTTTTACTCTTTTGTTTTACTACACTTTTTCATGGTAATTGATCTGCATTGAACAATAATTCACTGTGTTCAATAGGCTTTATGAAGCTAAAAGTACTATCCACCAGCAGGTTCTATTAACCAGAAAACCATCACTTTACATCATGTTCCTCAGTTTAAACAATTGTCTGATAGTTGGAAGAATGACATTTTCCAATACAGTAACTGGGTAGTATAAGGAGATTACCGCAGGATGGAAAAAGGAATAATAAGGAGGCAGTGAGAAACTCATCCTCTACACATTCTGTCGGCTCTCAAATTTGTTACCTTCCAAAGGTAACAAGACTCATCTTCATGGCTAAGTGAGTTCAACTGCAAACAGTCAGAACTATGCTAAACAAACATTCAAATTAACATCAAGTTGACTGAGACCCTGTTAAAAAGAAATACTGAGTAGTTGGATTCTTTTTATTTACTTTCTTATCTTAAAGGCCTTAGGGTTCACATGGGGACAGGTGACATACACACACTCCTGTACACCTATTTTACAAGTGGGGAGGTGACCAACCGACACTACCCTCTCTGCCTGGTACTCTCCACTCTCCAAGCCTGGCTGGACCCCCAGGACAGACCCACATCTCCTGGTACCTGGCACCAAGTCTTCCCAGGCAACACTTGGGGCTGGCACACAGGGTCACATGCCCTCCCCCACCAGATTTCTGCCAGTGTTCACACCAGAATGTGGCCAGGAGAAGTCTTTCAACACAGTGCAGGAGGAAGGGGATGGGAGCTGCTTCCAGTCACAGGGGAGGTGGCGGGGGGAAGGGATAACCTGGCCCGTGTCTTTGCAGAGCTCATCTCTCCCCTCCCCTCCCCTGCACCCCAACCCCCCATGGCTGGAAGCACCTTGTCCCCTCCTGCCTGCACAGTATCAAAAGGCAGCTAACACCTCTAGGCTGCTGCTGGCCACCGACATAATCCAGCCACCTCCTGTCCCCTGGCTACAGCATGGGCAGGAAGAGATTAAGCCCTAAGGATGAACTGTGCACCAGGGCCCAGGGAACCTGACTGCAGGATAGGGGGTGGGGGCCTGCTGGCCAAGAGCCAGCAAACAGCAGGGGCTCACTGATGGTCCAGTAGGGGCGGCGGCAGCAGGAACCACCAGTACTGATGGGGGGCGGGGAGACAGAAAATACGGGACAACTTGTCCGTTTTAAAGAAAAAGTCAGGACACTTGCAGGAGAGCTTACATATGGGACTGTTCATTTAAAAATGGGACATCTGGTTACTCTAATGAAGCTTCAGCTTCTTTTGTGCCTCTCGAGTAGCACAAAGTGAATGGAGATGAGCATGTGGACCTGTCAGATTCAGCCATCCTTTGCACATTCTATAGTACTCACTCATCTGACACTGCTAATTAAGTCAATGTGGGTATTATGATCAGCAGACCTGGGCCCTGTATAATGTGTAAAGGACTGAAGAAGTTAATCCAGATTTCTGCTGGTGTAAATACAAGCAGAATTTGGCTGCGTGACTATCATAAATATAAAGGGAAGGGTAACCACCTTTCTGTATACAGTGCTATAAAATCCCTCCTGGCCAGAGGCAACATCCTGTTACCTGTAAAGGGTTAAGAAGCTCAGCTAACCTGGCTGGCATCTGACCCAAAGGACCAATAAGGGGACAAGATACTTTCAAATCCTGGGCGGGGGAAGGCTTTTGTTTGTGCTCTTTGTTTACGTGGTTGATCTCTCTTGGGACTGAGAGAGGCCAGACAGAAATCCATCTTCTCCAACCCATCCTAAACCGAATCTCCAATATTGCTACCAGTATAGGTAAGCCAGGCAAGACAGATTAGTTTATCTTTTGTTTTATGTGAATTTTCCCTGTGTTAAGAGGGAGGTTTATTCCTGTTTTCTGTAACTTTAAGGTTTTGCCCAGAGGGGGAATCCTCTGTGTTTTGAATCTGAGCACCCTGTAAAGTATTTTCCCTTTTACAGATTTTATAGAGATGATTTTTACCTTTCTTTTTTATATATAAAATCCTTCTTTTAAGAACCTGACTGATTTTTCCATTGTTCCAAGATCCAGGGGTTTGGGTCTTTGATGATTTTGTAACCAATTGGTTAGGATATTATTCTCAAGCCTGCCCAGGAAAGGGTGTGTATAGGGCTTGGGGGGATATTTTGCGGGAAGATGTCTCCAAGTGGTCTCTTTCCCTGTTCTTTGTTTAAAACACTTGGTGGTGGCAGCATACTGTTCAAGGACAAGGCAAAGTTTGTACCTTGGGGAAGTTTTTAACCTAAGCTGGTAAGAATAAGCTTAGGGGGGTTTTCATGCGGGTCCCCACACCTGTACCCTAGAGTTCAGAGTGGGGAAGGAACCCTGACAGTGACTTAGCTTAAATCCATTTGGCAAAAGTTTAGCCATGAAGATGAGTCTTGTTACCTTTGGAAGGTAACAAATTTGAGAGCCGACAGAATGTGTAGAGGATGAGTTTCTCACTGCCTCCTTATTATTCCTTTTTCCATCCTGCGGTAATCTCCTTATACTACCCAGTTACTGTATTGGAAAATGTCATTCTTCCAACTATCAGACAATTGTTTAAACTGAGGAACATGATGTAAAGTGATGGTTTTCTGGTTAATAGAACCTGCTGGTGGATAGTACTTTTAGCTTCATAAAGCCTATTGAACACAGTGAATTATTGTTCAATGCAGATCAATTACCATGAAAAAGTGTAGAATAAAAGCTAACACACTGTGATGGTTATTTATTATGACAAATTTAAAGAAGGCTGTTAGAAATAAAGGTTTGTTTGTTTGTTGTTACTACCATAACAAATCATAGTGTTATTAATTAAATGTAAAAGAATCATGTTTCTAAAGCCTAAATACTAGAAAAATTAAAATATTTCCTTATTAAGAGTTCTGTTTCTATTCAATCTCTTCCATAAAGAACTTAATGAAAGAGATAAAGATTGAGGAAAAGATAAGCAAGGTTAAAAACAAAAAGAGGGATAAATTAATTCATGTTTGGTGTGATATATCTTGTAACAATTCAGCATACAGAAATGTTTCATGCATTCCTTCTGAACAGTAAATCCAGAAGCAGTGCAGTCAAAAGCTGGTGAACAAGCCCAAGCTCAAAGTCAATTGTCCATTAGAATCAGTATGAAAAACAAGTGAAAAGTTTCAGAGTAGCAGCTGTGTTAGTCTGTATTCTCAAAAAGAAAAGGAGTACTTCTGGCACCTTAGAGACTAACCAATTTATTTGAACATAAGCTTTCGTGAGCTACAGCTCACTTCATCGGATGCTGCAATTTGTGAAGTTCTTTGTAGAATAATGATAGCTGAGAAAGAGGAGAAAGGAAGAACATGGATAGAGCCCCAAGGAGAAGCAGAAGCACAGTATTTCGGGGAGATTTTTAAAAGTCTTGGTAAGTAGTAAATTCTGCCTTCAGATGCACACATGAGGAGTCTGACTCCTCACTGCCTTGCAGCTTGTGTAAACATTTACAGCTGTACAAAGGAGTGTGAGCCTCTCGCAGGTCACACACTCTGTGCTTTGAACAGGAATAAGTGACTACACGAGGTGAAGGGCAGTGCAGATTCAGTCCATAGTTTCAGATAAAATTAATGAGCATGATAAACATGATTATCCTTTCATTTACTTCTGGTGATTCACAAGTAACTTAAACTCAAAATAAAATAAAATAAAATAAAATAAAATAAAATAAAATAAAAAAGGTTCAAAAGTAGTCTGGGGCCGATGGTTCTCCTTGGCTTCCAAAATTGTGTGAGGGCAGAATTTGGCTAAATATTTAAATAGTATGGTTAGTCAGGGTGTGAAAAAGGAAGACTTGGACCCAGACTTCAGTTGTGGTTGAGGGCCATACTCAAAAGCGGCATTCACATGATCCCAGACTGCCTGTGTTCTGGCCTACTCCTCTGGCACATGTCAGGTGCCAAAAGCTCAAAGAGGCTAGTATGGGGAGTATGCTAGAATACAGAGTTGCTCCAGCTTTCCTCCCTTTACCAAACTGCTCCACTTACCCTGGCAGCTGCATGTGGAAGCTGCTGCACTGTCACATGCCACAAGAGAATCCCCTTACCCAGGGTGATCCTCCAGTGGCCAACTATACTGGCTTTAAGGATGATTCTCGCTGGCAGTGTGGCACCTCACAGTGCATGGTTGGATCTGGCCCTTAGTCTGCCCAGGATATGATCATTCCAAGTCAAGTGAACTGTTTGTCTTGGAGGTATTTCTGTGTTGATTTTAATTAAACTCCAGGATCATAAACTCCTGGAGCTTTCATCATTTTATTTATTTTTGTTTTTGAAAAAACAAACTGGCTTGCCAGGTGAGTTTTCCCAAACTCTCACAGCTCTTTGTCTTATGTTTTATTGCTTCCATAATTGCTCACAGGAAGTGTAATGTCTTTTGGCATAAATATATCAATTTTATATTGGTGTGACATCTTTAAAATGAAAAACAGTTCCCGCCTGGAAAAAAAAATCCCTATTTCATTTTGTAGAGGGTGTTGGGTAAGAAAATTTCTAGTGTACTCGTGGGAATACAAAACTAAACAACAGACATCAGTGCACTGCATAAGGGCCTTATTCAGATAAATGATATGAGGCCTTCAGGGGCATTGAAGCTCCATGTCATCACTATGAAACTGGTGACCTATCCAAGGGGAGGTCAGTGCAGAACTCCTGGGAATATCAACAACAACAAAATAGCCACTGCCTAAAAATTAACTCATTTTCTCCATGGGCAAGAGTAGCAGAGCTACCAAGGAGATGGGAGCTGGTTTCCAAGGGCTCCTCGTGCCCTGGCAGGAAAATCTTTTGTGGGCTCAGAATAGAAAACCATCAAGACCAAAAATTAGCACAGTATTGTACATAGGGCTAAAGGATGAAGAGTCTATTGGGGCACATGTTTTACCTATGCACCGGGTAGTTTCTGCAGGCACAGGTCATCCCAGGGTGCAAGGGAACAGAAACCTCCATTAGTCTATGGGTGACAGTGCAGAGAGTTGCTGGGCAGGCAGGGAGGGAGTTCATTTAACAAAGCTGTGTTCCTTCCCATTTCCACAGATCCCTATGATGAGTCTGCCTCTCAGTGTTCCAGTGGCTGAGCCACTGCAGACATTTTTACAGGGCTAAGGACTGTAACACAATCCTCTTGAGACTCCAGTGGGAGAAACAAGAGCACGTCTAGTCTTACTCTTTTACGGCTCCTACCCCAGGCGTTGTACTCATGATCAGAGTCACAATTCCCAGCACAGGGAAGGGCACCAGAGAAGGAATAGAGATTGTGTTTCTAGTGCACATCCAATAAGCACAACTGGGGTCATAATGGAAAATAACTTTATACATTCAGAGCAGAGAGCTGAGCTTCTCAACTGCAGAGGCCAACGTGGGCTGAGCTGGAGAGGTGCAGGTTCAATGTACTCTGTGTAGGAAGCCAGGCTGCAGAAAAGGGACGGCATGCACCTGGGCCATCGGACACACCAGCCCATGGGGGAGGCAGGGGTGCAATGAGGAGAAAGTGAAGGTGTAGTCTGTGGGTCTGAAGTATGCTGATCCACTAGGCAAAAGTCCCAACATATATACAAGAACTGCAGCCATGATACAGCTCATGGACTTCTATAGTCTCTAGCAATATCTTGAACCACTTGCCAATGGGTGACGGGGTGAATTCCATCTCTCCATATCCCCTTATATGTGGCTTGTTTACCTGGGCTCTGCATATGGGACCACCATTTAGTGTGGCTGTAAAGGGGTGGAGAGGCACACATGCAGCTTTCCCCCAGCACACAAGGACAGTCCCCGACCTCTGGAGAATGCAGGGATGGGATCCGGAAGCAAGATGTTGAAAAGAGAGTGGGATGAGACATGCACCAATGTCTCCACCATCTACCACAGTGGTCAGTGGAGCGAGAGCAGCACCCCAGGGAGCAATCTTGCCCCATTGAACAGAGGATGCAAATTGTGAATCTCCCAGAGACTGCCAGAGATACAATTTCATTGGTGCTCCTTCCTGGGTGAGGAGGCTCCACAGTGCTCTCTATGTAGGGCTGTGTCTTAAAAAACACAATTTAGTCCTACTGAGTAACTCAAAGAATCTGCATCCAAAACAGCATTATTACAATCAGCCAGGTGCCTGCACAAGTCAAAATAAGTGTTGGCTTTTCTTCACTTTCTTTACTTTTCCTTTTGAGATTGAGATACAGAATCTTTCCTCAACAGGGACAAATAAACAAACATATAAATAAAACCCTTCACAATATTTTGACATGTACATTGTATAAAATGACACTGGCATGCTTTGTATTTTAAATATCATGAATGTGGTCATTTAAAATCGTGTTTTAAATAATCATATTAATGCCATGAAAACTATACCTTAAAGGCAAATACACCTGGAACATATGATGTGAAATGCATAACAGCTGCATTGAAAACATGCCTCCAGACACTCGTCTGGAATAAACGGGTGTAGCTTTAGTGAAGTCAATGGAAATACACTGATTTACACCAGTTCAGGCCTATATTATTTTTTTCCATCTTGGTCTTTTGTCCTGAAATCTAATACTGATGACAAGTGATGGAATAATTACTGTTTATGATTTTTTTTAAGTGAAATGCAATTCTGAACTGAAAACTCTATAGAGAAAAGAATTAATATTTACTAGGGGACTTCAGTCCATTTGAATCAGGTTTACGCATTCTAAGCACCATAAAGTTTCTTTTTTGTTTATTTGTTTATTTATTTTTGGAAGTCTTAATTCCAAGAGGTTTTCATTTCTTTTTTTTTTCCTTTTTTTTTTTTTCTGGCTTTGAAGGAGCTCACGTCTCAGATAATCTCATAGAAGAGATAAAGCAACATTTCTGCAAAAGCTTGCAGAAGAAGGAAGCATTACAACGAATGACAAGGTGGGAACATTCCCTTTGATTCCCAGCTATTCTAATTCCTGTTCTATCTCTGTGACCTCTTAGTGACTTGAGGGTTTTCCCCGCAGTTTCACATCACCACCTGCAATTTGTATAATGTAAAACTCCAGAAAAACATGGAGTAGGACAGGCTTAAATTAACCTTGTGAGGTGTGAGTTTTACTCTAGCTCATTAATTTCAAAGCACATGTAATTCTAATTCTGAACAGAGAGTAGTTGCTTCCATCTGTAACAATAAACTTCAATAAAAATGACACTTTAATACAGATGCTGGATCTGCTAAAAATGAGATTTTAATTCTAGCTTCAGTTGACATCTTACATACAGGAAACCTAAATATTACAACCTAATCATTAGGCTATGTCACAACATACTTACAAATACTGAAAATCCTATCAAGGTGTGACAAAATGATAATGTTCAGCATAGGAAATATTATATTTTTATTGAGTGAAATCTAATCTTCACTACCCAGGTCCTTTAGTGTGGTCTGTGTTGTGGTTTTATCTCAGAGGAATATTCTTTTGTGTGCCTGCAGCTTGTTGTAGGCCAGTAGTTCATCTAAATAGACTTCACTACCACTTGAATGTAACTTAACATATGTTTATGACCCATGGAAAATTGTCCTGGAACAGTATCTTGGTAAATTAAAGATATAATTCTCTGTTGCTTTCACCTTTGCTGAGTTTGAAAGCATTTTCTGTGCTTGCATGGTGTTGCTCTAAGTTACAGTAAACACCCTGCACCATGGGTCATTAACATAATAATACTTACCATATTAAACCACAGCAATCTGTCCTACAAAACAATTGCATTTCACTGTATTCAAGGGAAACATTGGCACACGAGATTCAGCTGCTCTGACTGAATATATTTATTGATTTCAGTTTATAAAAGTGCTAAGAGAGTACCTATCCATATGCCCTAGGAGCCCATGATATAATTTAAAAGTACATCATCATATGTCTAGCAACTTAAAAGAAGCAACCACAGAACTCCATACCCCTCAGACAGTTCCCCATCCTTACATTTACTACTTGTCATCCATTTTCAAATGGCCCAGAATAAAGAAGCACTTTGAAATACATGAAAAAAATAATTTCAGGCACTCAGAGGCCATAAAAATCTAACATTCCCTCACAAACAACAATGAAGGCCAAATCTTCCAAGGGATGTGTGCTTGATTTAGGCACATACAGTCCCTGTGTTATATGGGACACACACTACTGAAATTTTGCCTCTAAAACTCTCATTAAAATGACATTACATGAATCCTTTTCCACCCAGGTTACTCCCTCAGTTTGTTATTCCTCTCAAATATCAACCCTTGATTAGTAAGGGCAAAATTCTCCTTTTCATTTCCCAGATCAGATCTTGATTTTGATATTCCCAATATGTCCTGATTTTCCAGTATTGCCTCACCTATGTTGGGAGAAGGGACTATTGGAATCAAGCTTTTCCAGGAGAATGCAAAAGCAGACTTGTAAGGCGGGGGGTAGAATAAGATGTGATCATGAAATTAAAGTCTGCATCTTACTGCATACTTGAAAGAGGAAGGAATTAATTTCATTCAGACCATTAGGTATAAAGGGGGATACCACCAATATCCTTTTAAAAAAAAAAAAAAATTGTGAGAAATTGGCTTGGCACTTACTGGTTGTGAATCTTCCCTCCAACCCAGAGTTAGGCACCTAACTCACTCTGGGTACATCTACAGAGAAATTAAACACTTGTGGCTGGCCTTGGTCAGCTAATTTGGGCTCATGGGGCTTGGGATGCAGGGTTGTAAAATTGCTTGGGCTTTGGGCTCAGGCTGGAGCCTGAGCTCTCGGACACCATGAGGGCCTGGCTCTAGCCTGAGCCCAAATTTTTACATAGCAATTTTTAGCAGCCCACACTTATTGAGTCCAAGTGAGTTGACCTGGGCCAGCTACAGCCATGCTGCAGATCTCTTATTACAGTGTAGATATTCCCTTTGAGTGTGACACTTAGGCTACAGGGAAGAGCAACAGAGATGCCTAAACTTGGCTTAAATGTGAGGGAGCTGCTGGCAGAGCATTCTCCAGCTCCTTGTCTTTTAGAACTTACTTCTGTCTTTGGACCATGAGAGGCTGGATATGTTAACCTTTCAGAAACACTCATAAGCCTGGGGATTTAGGAAGGGGGTAGGAAGATACTCCTGGGATAGGGCCTGGACCCTCTAGAGGATTTTGAGGAGGTGGGTCAGGTATAGGGATAGAGATTATGAGTATGGCAGTAAATAGGGCATTCCATCTGGAATTATTGTCAATTTGAAGGATTTTGAATATTGTAAGGAGGCCCAGAGCATGCTGAAGGGGAACTTCTTGCTGCTGTGTGATTATACATAGAGACAAATACATGCAAAGACAATACATATGCTTTATTTTGTGATAAAGTAAAAAAAAGTGTTTACAAATGCACCCAGTCATGGCCTGGAGAGCCCTAACCCTACTGCATTAACTTGTAGAACTCCTTCCACATGCAGTAATTGAGGAAGGGCTTCGTGCAGTCCCAGGGAGGAGACATCCTCCCCACTTTGAGCCACATTGGATAGTTCCACTCACTATTAATAATAATTCCGCTTACTATTCATTATTACGGTTGTACTAGTGCCTAGAGGCCCCTCGTATTATGGCCCTATTGTGCTAGGCATTGTACAAACACAAGATCTTATAACCTAAATGGACAAGGCTGACCGACATTATGAGTGAAAAAGGGCACAGAGAGAGGAAATGACTCGCTTAAGATCACCGAGAAGATCAGTGGCAGATCTGGGATTAGGACCCTTGTCTCCCAAATTTTAATCCAGTGCCCTATTCCCTGGACCATGCTGCCTCAAGAGTCCCCTTGCTCTTAATAACCAGAGGGGAAAAGCCTCGGCACAGCTGTTAGTTTTAGACTACCCTCCTGCTCTTATATCCAAAGCAAGCCACGTCTTTGATGTCAGTATCATTTAACAGTTTTAGGAAGATAGCGACAGAAATACATCACATTGCTTCTAAAGCCTCAGAAAAGAAGAAAAAAATGATTTTTTTGTAAGATGGCATTGCCTGAAGTTGCCCTCTTGGTAGCAATAATGTGTGTGGCACCAGAGTATAGTTGCAGGGAACAACTTTTGCAGTTGATTAAATGCCTCTGCTCCACAAAGGCCATTTATTGCTTTGTCTGCTTCAGCTCAATAGACATTCTCCTTTAAATAGAACAGAGGTCAGTTCTGGAAAATGTGATGCTCAGACCTTCGCTTTTTAAGTAGAAACCCTTGACAGAATGTGTTTTTCCCCTAGTATGGCAGATACTAGTATTTTGTCTCAGTGCTTCAGATTATCATCATTTAGAACTAAAATGATATAATAGGACAGAACAGGTTGATAGGAAGGGACACAATGTATCTTTAGCTATTCATTTTTCCAGTACATTTGGGGTTTTTGCAACTATGCAGTCAGGCTGTGATTTGTTGTTTTGGATGGGATTTAAATATTATTGAAAACCCATTAGTAACAGTTAGAAATACTTTTCATAGCTATAAAAAGTTAGATGGATTTATGGAGAGCATATTTCCAGTGCAGTGTATGGGAACTTATATCCAAATTGGGTATTAATAATAATCATAATAATACAATACGTGCTGTTAAAATTAGGAATATATTTATATGCTGTACAGACTATGGTTAACATAAAGGAAAGAAAAAGGAAATTTAGGATATAAAATAGGTTCTAATCTTAGAAAAATATAATGCCTGTCTCTTTATCACACAAGTTTCTATGTCCTTTGGTCAAGGTTATTCTGTTATTAAGTATCTTACCACTAAAAATATGTAGATTAAATGGTATTTATTATCCTAGGATGGATGTCTAATGCCATATAGTATATGGTCACTTTTGTGTATGTGTGTTTGTGTTAATGTAATTGTGCTCAGATTTCTTGTTTGAACCTCAGTTACAAAATCAGACATTTTATAGCCTACCTCAAAGTACTTGCTTTCTGGATCTGATGTGAATAACTATGAAGATGAATTAGGAGTGTTCCAGCAAAACACTAAGAACCCCTACTTTACAGAACAGCTCAGAACTTAAAGGGACATGTTACAATTTTTCATTTTTTTCTGTGATCAGAAAATGCTTCCATGCAATATACAGTATTATGTGGTCCTGAGTAGCCAGATGGAATGGACCCATTCACTTACTACCTGGCTGCATCTTAATAAAGAGATCTATTTAAGCAACTGGACAAAGGTGAAAGTAAATCAAATAACTTACATGACATGAGGCATAAAACACTCTAGAAAGATGAAGTCCAAAACAAAGTGGCACTAAATATTTTATCTTGCTTGCAGTGTTCTATAAATGCTTTGAGTCTTAAATTTAATTAATAATATTTATTGATGCTGCAACAACAGGCTGTGAAAAGCACACAGTCAGGATTATATTTAGCTTTTATTCCTCTGTTTAGTAGTCTTGGGGGTGTCAGGGTTTGGGTTTGTTTTTTAAAAAATTTTAGTAGGAACAGATGGGTATTGAAGTAAGTATCCTGCTTTAGTAACTGCAGGTATCCAATGTATCCATGCTAATAGATTGACTGGTACCCAACATACTGCAGAGAATATGTTTGGTTCAAATAGCTACTGTAAGCTTCAAGACACCAGCATGATGGCTTATTTATACATATACTGCTATTTGCAAAAATTCTAAAGGAAACATGGAGCTGTTTGAAAATGTTACTAGCTGTCAAACCATGTTTGCCATTTCAAGCCTGTAAAGGGGAAATGCTCAACTATTGGACCTAAATATTCTTAAACTTATGCATTACCTCACCCTATTTGCCAAAGCATTTATCAGTCTGTCCTGTTCACTCAAAGTCACAAGCTTCAATAAACACATTAGCTAAGCAAAGACTTGTGATGCATAGATACTCCATGAAGCCAGCTTTGTCAGTATTGGCTAAAATTCTCCTGCTTCCCAAATTAAAATAATAATAAAACAATTTTTTTACTTTACATAAACATTCTCCTGTTTTAACGATGCACTATGAAATAAAAAAAACTTGCAAACCGTAGGGGGCCAGATCCTCACATGCTGGCTCATGTTGAATAGTGTATTAAGTAGAGGTAGATAGGAAATGGATTTCCTGTCTGACATGTCTCACAAGGGTTTTTGAGATTTTGAAAATTTTTCCCATCTCAAATCAGGACAAAAACAAAATTGAAAAATTTTGTGAATCAATAATGCAAATTAAAAAAACAAAGAAAATCCAGGTCAGGTCAATCAGAATGTTTCATGTCAATAATTTCACAGTGTTTCATTTTGATTTGGACCTTTGGAAATTTTTTAACCACTCCCTTTTTTAAAACTATAAATTAACAAAAAAAGTTTCAAAAACTAAAAGTAATTTTGAACTAGAAAACACAACTTTTCATTTAGAAAATATTCACTTGAGACATTGACAATTTTGAAACTTTTCAAATCAGGAGATTCTTCTAAACCAGACCTTTCCAACAAAGATTTGTTTTTGATGAATAGCCATTTTCTGACAAAAATATTTCACTAGAAAATTCCCAACCAGCTCTAATCCTAGAGCCAGATTACAAAGGTGTTTAGGGAACTAAGAACATAGATTAGCACCTAGTTGGATTCACAAGCAGGCCTAAGCATATGAGGTAGTAACTCCTGTGCTTAGGTGCTTTTGTAAACCTCATTATGTATCTATCTGCATCATTAGGCAGCTAAACACCTTTGTAAATTTGGCCCTTACTGTTCAAATTGTCCCACTGATTTCAACCAAATGAATGAGAATGAGAGAATATTACACTCCTGACAGACTACTGCACCACAGAGCAAAACTAAGAGATACTGAAGGTCTGTGACTAGAGCTGCATTTTTTTTTTCCAGACAAATAATTTATTTTGACCAAAAAATGAAATTTTGGTTGACTCATGAATTTGACACAAATAGTTTTGGCCAGTCACAAAATGGCTAGAGGAGAAAGAGGTGGGGCTGCTGGTGTTACCATTTACCCTGATAGTGTTTAACCTAGCGGATGGGTAGTCATCGAGCATATAGAAAACCCATGTTTGAATCCCTTCTCTGTGGCAAATTCAAAATTGACTGTCTTAATTCACCACATTTTCACATTCAGTATGACCTGAACAGAAATTTTCTTTCAATTTTTCAGAACTACCACCAAACTGAAAAATCAATTATTCACCCAGCTCTACTTGTGGATATTCAAGCACAATATTACCTCTCATGGACATTCCTGTACAATTAATTTCAATGTATGGTGTACACTGTACAGTGCCATTGGGGGAATCTTCAAAAAAGATACTAGTAAATTCAAGAATAACTCTGGAAATAATATAGAGTAGTTAGACTTAAGTTACATGAATAAGAGCCTGGAAAGAACATTAAGAGTTTGCTTAACTACGACATTCTAAAGGATACTGCCCTCAGTTTGCAAGTGTGTTTTGAATATAATCATACTTTTCAGCATGGATACCCAGAGGACACAGGATGCGTCAGAGACTAAAGGGACTAGCTTATGTCAAATGTCCCAAAGGAAAAATAAATGTAAAGGATGCAATAAAGAGAACAATTCATACACAATGCAGTAAACATAGCACTAGGGATAAGGGGAAACTTCAGAAGGTTCAGACTTCAGATTCATTTTGCAGAAACACTCCAGAATTTGACCATTTCTCCAAACTCCAACTGAGCTATCCAGTGTCCTCTGTGGTCTGCAAAGTTGCATTGGAACTCTTGCCGGAACAGGTTCTGCTTTGCTATTTCAGCACTTCCAGTTCTAGTCCAAACACATCCTAAAGCTGCAGTGGTGCGCAAAGAGGAACAAATAATTGGGAAGCTTGCTAACTTGAACTCCTTTAAAGCTCCTAAAAAGCTTTTGATTTGAGATAAGGATGGATTTTTTATTTAAAGTGAACTGGTTCACCCATCCCTAATTAGAGAGTAAGCATAGACTGAAGACTGAGAAATATTCAATACAGAGTTTGCATTTACACTGGTGAAATGAGGGCCAGTTTGAACACTGTACCTGAATGTACTGGTAAAGCTAGAGGGTAAGATCCTTACCACTGCGCTGGCCCTTTTACACTAGGTAAAAGGGTAGGAGTTGTTTAAGGGGGCTGCTAAAGGCCCAAGATCTGGCTGGGGCAGAATTCTCCCATCACATGAGCTGAGGAAGGCTTTTTTTCTGAGGATCCTATACATTTATGAAAGATTGTGATTTGGAGAAACTCCCTCATAAGGGATAGTGTTGTGGGTGTGGAAATTTGGAGGCGGAGGTTGGGGACACTGCATGGCTCACTACAGAAGCTCTCCAGTTTGTTTTATTAAAGTTTTTTTCTTTTCTCATTGACTGGTTTGTCATTTGATGAACCCCAAGATCGTTACACCTCTTACCAACCCTAGCTTAAGGGGCATATCAGGGTGTGCGTAAGGACATGTTGGGGACAGGGCCATAGTATCCAGTGCTTTGAAGAACCTAGACAGCACTTTGGCCTATAATGGCTTAAAATCATCACAGCCTCTACTTCCTGTTGGGCTAAGTTCTTGCCAAGAACTTGGTGTGAATTTCCTAAGAAGAGACAGACCTGCAATGTATTACCATCATTTTTATTTGTATCACACTTGTATCTAGAGGCCCAAACCAAGATTGAGGCCCTGTTTGTGCTAGGACTGCCCAAACATAGTGAGAGACAGTTCCAGCCCCAAAGAGTTGATGATCTAAATTGACAATTCAGACAAAGAGTGGGAGGAAAAGCAGAGGCAAAGGAAGTTGAAGTGACTTGCTGAAAGTCAGGCAGTAGGGGGATATTTTCATCAGGGCTGTGTGAGGAATTAATTAAGATCCCTGAAATCAGGTGAACTTGAATTCTGCTGTAAGTGTGGAAAAAAAAAACAACAGCATGTGGCCATGAATATTCATGGCATGAAGCGATGTTTACACACTCCTAGGCTCAGTAATCCCTCACTCTCTCCACAGACAGGCTTCCCAGCCAAATGGCCAACATGTCAGACTCTGAGGGACAGCCAACTTAGTTTTAAATATCTTCTGAGGAGTGTGGGGCAGAGGCCTGAGGCCTGACCATTCTCTTCTTAGGTTGGATAATCTCTTTCTAGGATGTTTAGGTGGCACTGGGTGGCTGTACTCTCCAGGGTCTTTGGTGAGAGTCACCAAGGAAGAGTAATTGCAAGCAAATCCTAAAGCACCTTTGGGAGTGTCGGAGCAGGAAACCCCACCTCCTAAATCAACAGTCAGAGCCGGGAAATGCTCCTGCATCTGACAGCCAGTGCTGCTACGCTTAACCCAAGGACATAGATGCTTTTCAATCCATAGCCTAACAGCTCTCTCTTCAAGAGAGTGTGTGGATGTAGGGTGGTGATTATTGGAGATTTTGGTTCTATAGGTTTAGAATCTCCAAGCAAACCCGTAAAATTTCACCCACTACCACTTGCTGCAAACAGACTCTGCAGGGTATTGTTGGTGTGGGGAAATGGAAATGGAAAACTCTAAATTTTGCGGGCTCTGGGTGCAACCCTCCACCTCCTTCTTCTTTTTTTTTTTGGTTCTCCAGAATTCTTAAAAATCCTGATGCAGCCACTAGTAAGGGCTTAAAGGACCACTAGCCTTCTGAAACAGTTTAAAAAGAAGAGACCAAAAAAAAACTGTTCATGACATTTTATTTTGGAGTCTATTTTTTTCATTGTACATCTCACAGCTTCCACTTACTGACTGTTTCAAGATTGGATGTTTGCTACTTTCTCCAGAATTTTTTTTCTGACCCGTTTTTGTTTGTTCTGTCTTATTCTATATACTTTTTTTCCCTTTCATCCTTGCAAAATTCTACACAGGGCAACAAATTGTTTTTGATGGATAAGTAAAATATCATTTTTTCAGTGTCATCAATGATCGTGGTACAAGACAGATAAGTAGATTTTGTGCTTGGCCTGGTAAGTCATCATGGCAGTTTTGCAAGGCTGCAGCATTTACTTTAGCCATTAGCCTTGCTGACTCCTCTGCTTGTTCTGGTATTTTTCTCTTTTCTGTGCCATTTGGACAATACTACTTTTACCTCGTTTTTCCTCCTTAGAATAAATCAGCGGTTTTGCTTCATTCGGAACAGCTATTAATTTCAGAGAGTAATCTGGAATGTAGTTGCCTTTTGAACACATCCTGTTATGTAATCTCCAGATTGCAAAATAAAATAAATCCCTACAGTTTCACATAATACAAGAGCCTCCACTGATATGCCAGCAGAATTGTTCATAGTGGTTTCTCCTCTTGTGAGTTCTAAGTAGAGTTTCATCTAAATTTATGTACATGTAGCATACCAAAATGGTGGATTTTTTTCATTAGCAGTTTATCACTTCTGTGTTTCTTCCTGCAGTAAATACAGCATTGCCTGAGCTCTGAAGTTTGGAGGAACCAACATGCAATGAAATAAAGATGTATAAATGAAGCACAACGAGCTAACACATATTAGCTGCCGTTTGGGGAGAAAAAAAAACATATCAAAGTGACACTCCAGCAAGAGTTACATGTAAAAAGCACTGATCAGACATTACATTTTCTATTAAGTGCTTCCTGTCTCATATAGCACACCACACAGCATGATTTTTTTTTATAATGAGCAAACAATAATAATGGATCAGAAAAGGAGCAATCACGTTTGAGTGAGAGTTGAACATCCTAGTTCAACGTACTCCCACTTTTGTTAGTAAGTGTGAGAAGCACCACAGACTTTATTCTGTGTCCCATTATTATTTATATTTGTATTACAGTAGCATTTAGAGGCTCACTGAGATTGGAGACCCATTCCATACAAGACCACACCAAGTCAAAGACCTTGCTCCAAAGGACTAACAATCAAAGCAAACAAAATGGATAAAGTCTATGTCATCATTTCACCCATTTCAGATGTGGAACTAAGGGATATTGATTGACACACCCAAGGTCACCCAGGAAGTCTGTGGTAGAGCTCAGAATCAAACCCAGCTTTACTGCACCCCACTCTAGAGCCTCATGCACAAGCCTATCTGTTGCCACATGGGAAAGGTCCCCTAGGTTGGCACAAATGGTAATCTTTTCACTGAGACAAGATACGTTAGGCAATATATTTTACTGGATTAACTTCTGTTGGTGAAAGAGAAGGTTGTGAGCTACGCAGAGCTTGTCTTTCACTCTGGGAAATGTACTTTTCTGAAAAAGAAAAGGAGTACTTGTGGCACCTTAGAGACTAACCAATTTATCTGAGCATAAGCTTTCGTGAGCTACAGCTCACTTCATTGGATGCATCTGATGAAGTGAGCTGTAGCTCACAAAAGCTTATGCTCAAATAAATTGGTTAGTCTCTAAGGTGCCACAAGTACTCCTTTTCTTTTTGCGAATAGAGACTAACACGGCTGTTATTCTGAAACCTGTACTTTTCCCAGTTCCCAGACATGAAGAAGAGCTCTGTGTAAACTCACAAGCTTCTGCTAGTGAACAAGACAAGTTGCTCAAATAAAAGATATTATGTCACCTGCCTTTTCTCTCTAATATACTGGGACCAACACAGGTATAACAACACTGCAAACAATCTTTTCATGTGAGAAAGAGGAAAATTATCCTATCAACAGTGTATTTTAAGTTGAAATATCACTGGCTACTTTGTGAAGTCCTACAATGGCCGGGTCACATATCTACATGTCATGAGTCAGTGGTTCTCAACCAGGGGTACACTAGGAGTATGCAGAGGTCTTCCAGGGGGTACATCAACTCATCTAGATTTTTGCCTAATTTTATATAATGCACTAGCAAAGTCAGTACAAACTAAAATGTCATATAATTGTTTATACCGCTCTATATACTATAAACTGAAATGTAAATACAATATTCATATTCCAATTGATTTATTTTATAATTATATCATAAAAATGAAAAAGTAAGCAATTATTCAGTAATAGTGTACTGTGATGCTTTTGCACTTTTATGTCTGATTTTGTAAGCAAGTAGTTTTTTAAGTGAGATGAAACATGGGGTACACGAGACAAATCAGACTCCTGAAAAGGGTAGAATAGTCTGGAAAGGTTGAGAACCACAGCCACGAGTCATGAGTAAGTTAAGCTTTTCTTCATTCTTAATAAAACTGTTGTTGTGACATTCACATTGGGGATTTTGATTCTCATTCTAAGCATTCATGGCATTTTCACATTCTTGTTTGAGTTTCACTTTCATTGTGGTTTCAGAAGTAAAACTGAACACATCTCCACCACATTCATCTACTTTTACGGCACTTTTTAGTTTGTAGGCACTGCCTGCATAAGCTGTTTCATAGGGAAAGTAGATTCAGGTTTTCGACTTTCTTTTTTAAAATGTTCATGTTTTACCTCACACACTGTGGGTGTTGTTTATACTACAGAAACTGACCACTACTGACATCAGGGTGCTAGTCCTGCACCACTAAAAATCAGTGAAGGGAATGGGAGCTTTGCCATTCAATAGGCAACGGGTGTCAAACATGGAACTGTTCCTCTGCTGCTGACCCTAGCTAGTGTTGAAACAATTATGTCAAACACGGCAGTTTCTGCAGTGTAGACAGGACGCTAGCCATGGTATTATTGATGTAGTCAACACTACAACTCAACTGTTGTAAAACATTCCGATACCAATGAAGCTGCAAGTCAAGAATAAAACAAAGTCACTTCATTCCCTTGTGCTCAACTCCAGGCTATGGAGTGATCGGAAATTGAGTGTACAGAAGGAAATGCACAAACATTTGCACTTCTGCAGTACTGTCAATTAATCACAAAGTTCAGCAGATCACAACCTCAATCAAAAGCAGGGCTAAGAATCCATGAACCTTTCCTGGAGAAGTTCTGTCATAGCTTCTTTAGGGCAGGTCTACACTTAAAATGCTGCATCACGGCAGCTGTGCCACTGCAGCGATTTAATGAAGACGCTCAGTTCCAATGGGAGAGAACTCCCCTATCAGCGTAATTAATCACCTTGCCGAGAGGCAGTGGCAGTCTTGACGGGAGATGCTCTCCTGCCAACATAGTGTTGCCTACACGGGGGGTTAGGTTGGTATAACTACATTGCTGAGGGGTGTGAAAAATCCAACCCCCTGAGTGAAGGAGCTTTACTAATATGGGTCTATAGTGTAGACCAGACCTTACTAAGAGCATAGAATGTGAATAGACATTTAGGGTGGGATTTTCAAAGTGCTCAGCACTCAACTTCAATGAGAACAGAATTAAGCCAACGCCGAACACTTTTGCCCATTGACTTGAAAAGAAACAAAGGTAGGCCAATGCTGAGTAGAGCAGAGCTGGTAGGGGTTGGAGTTGTCGGCAGTGTTCGTTTTCAACTAAACATTTTTGCTGGAAAATGCCAATTTGTCAAAATCAAATGTTTTAGAGGAAGGATCTGTTTCAATGAGTTTTCTGTTTAGAAAAAAACAGTTTCAGAGCTGTTGAAATATTCTGTTTTGACACTTTCAAAATGAAAAATTCTTTTTTTTTTTTTGGTTCAAAATGTTTTTTAATTCTAAATGAAAGTTAATTTACAGTAAAAAATGTAAGGGAAGGTTGAAATCTGCACAAAGTGCTTTGAAATTATCAAAATGATTTTAATGGACCCCATCTGATTTTTTTTTCAGATTTTTTTTTTTTCTGATTTTTTTTTTTTTTTGAGATTTCAACTTTTTGGCCTGATTCGGGATGGGAACATTGTTTCCTATCCATCTGTAATGCTCAGCACTGTTGAAAATCCTACCCTTATTATATATAATATCTCATCAAAACAACCATTACTTTAAATATTTTAATAATAGCCTAAACATTTTGGAGCCTTCACAGTTGGGCCATTATGTGTCTGGCTCAGCTGCTCACACTATACCTACAGCACTGGAAGTTACTCTTCATCAGAATATCAAGTGAATGTGTAGAGACATATCTGGATTTGTTTATAAAGAATACTGATTTACATGAATTATTATACTGATTGTTATATTTTAGCTGTTTTGGAGAATTTTATTTGAAGAGTTGAAGTGTTGATGTGTAATGTTCCAGAAGCTGAAATAATTATCAAGTCCAAGTTACTGGTTATCCTATGGATAAAGACTGGCTGCAATAGAAAGATTTGGAAGGATTTCTTACCCATTCTTATATCTATGTCTCACTTCCCTCTGTGATCTGATTTGACCAATATTATTGTCTGACAAATGCAAATAGTGAAACAGTTTGGTGTGAATCTTCACTTGCTTTAACAAGAAAGAGCTCTGAAGATTGCAATGGAGTAACTGAAGAAACCTTGTTGATGAAAAAATTGGAAGATTCTCTCTCCCCCTATATATAGAGGCAAATTCTCCTCTCACTGGTTTTATACTGATTTTAAAGGAGTTGGACCTGATTTACACCAATATAAGTTAGAGACAAATTATGCCCTTGGTTTCATCTTAGGTCTTGGCTACACTTGCGAGTTACAGCTCAGTAAAGGAGCCCTGGGTGCACTAGCTCACTACCTGTCCACACTGACAAGGCACGTAAAGTGCTCTGACTCCACGGCTACAGCGCTGCTGGTACTCCACCTAGACGAGTGGAATAACGTTTGCTACACCCCCGCTGGAGCACCGCAGCGCCAGTGTGGATGCCCTGGTCCTATAGTGTGCTCTGATCAGCCTCCAGAAGTGTCCCACAATACCTGTGCTAGCCACTCTGGTCATCACTTTGAACTCTACTGCCCTGCCTCAACCATCAGACCCACCCTTTAAATTCTCTGGGAATTTTGAAAATCCCCTTCCTGTTTGCTCAGCCAGACGTGGAGTGCTCTCAGCGAATCTTTCCAGGTGACCATGCCTCCACGCGCCAGGTGATCCCCAGTATGGAGCAATGGCGAGGTTCTGGACCTCATCTGTGTTTCGGAGGAGGAAGCTGTCCAGTCCCAGCTGTGCTCCAGCCTTAGGAATTATGATACCTTCAGGCAGATATCAAGGGACATGATGGAAAGAGGCCAAGACTGAGACACACTGCAGTGCAGGATTAAAGAGAAGGAGCTGCGGAATGCCTACTGCAAAGCCCGCGAGGCAAAAAACCATTCCAGTGCTTCCCCTGCGACCTGCCATTTCTAGAAAGAGCTGGACGCAATACTTAGGGCCGACCCCACCTCCACTCCAAGTACCACCATGGACACTTCAGAGCCCAGTTCAACAAGGCAGGAGGAGGAGGAGGAGGAGGAGGAGCAAAGCGGGAGCGAGGGTGCTGAGGCAGAGGAAGACACCCTGGAATCCCTAGAAGCATGCAGCCAGGAGCTGTTCTCAAGCCAGGAGGAAGGTAGTCAGTTGCAGCGGCCAGTGCTTGGGGAAGGACAAACACCAGAGGAGGTTCCCGGTAAGCAGCTTTTATTTTGGGAAGGAAGTTATTCGGTGTGGGCTCTTGGGATGAGGAGGGTTAGGGCTGCATGCATGCCTAGATGCGGAATATGTGCTCTCTCACATTGTGGTAATTGGCCTCAGTGATCTCTTCAAGGGTCTCATCCAGAACTTGGGCAATGCGCTTGTGCAGGTTTCTCGGCAGAGCCACTGTGTTCCTTGTTCCAGTAAGGCTAACTTGTCCACTCCACTGTGCTGTGAGGGGTGGGGGGACCATTGCTGCACACTGGCAAACTGCATATGGGCCAGGGCGGAATCTGCATTGCAGTAGAAGACCCTCCCTTGCTTTCCAGGTCACCCTCAGCAGTGAGATATCTTCCAGGATGAACTTTTGGGGAAAATGTGGGAACAGTGTTCAGTACAGGGGCCCTTTGCCACTGTTGGCTCTCCCCAAGGCACAGAAACCCAGAGGACAGTACAGCCATGAAACAATCAGTCATGCTTGACCCTGTGCTTACCCACCATTTTGGATCTCCTGTGGGTTATGTGTGCTCACTTTGGGATGGGCAATTTCTGCTATTGTGTAGACTGTGCTTGTCTACTTTGAGTATGGCTAAATCATTGCTCTGTCTGGTGTGAACAATATTGCCTCTGTTAAGTGTCGCATTTTGCCTTTACAGATGCAACCTTGAGATCTCAGCCGTCCGTGTTATCACCGGCTGAAAGACTCCAAAGCATCAGAAAGAGGCCACGTAGAAGCATGGGAGACATGTTGCATGAAGTAATGCAGCATTCAAGTAATGAAAATCGAGATGTTCAGGAGTGGCAGGACAGTGAAAGGAGGACCCGCCAACAGAATGAGGAGCGCTGGCACAAAACCGCAGTGCTCTGGCAGCAAAGCACTGATTGGCTGATAAGCATAATGGAGCGCCAAGCGGACTCTATCCAGGCACTTGTAGCCATGCAGGAGCAGCACTACCATGCCCGTCCCCCACCCCATGCAACCTTGTCCCAAAACTCTTTCCCTTGTGCCCCCATGTCACCTCCAACCCACTTTCCCCAACATCCGGGTTCTTACCGCCACCAGCTGCCTCCAACACCTGTAGCTTCGCCACCCAGCCCTGAAAACTATGATCGTTACCCTCTGCACTCAACCCCCCATCACCATGCAGTAAAGTCATCCTGAAGCGCAGCACTCATTGCACAGCACTTCAGACAGGAAGGCTGAATATGATAACAGGACATATGCAAATCTGTGATTGTACCTTCCCCACCCTACCCCCTTGCCCTTTCTGTTTCCCAAGCAGTTGTGTTTCTTTTCAAGAAATGAATTTTCTTTTCAATAAAGGAACGTTTTGGCTTTGAAAACATTCATTATTGCATAAAATAAAAGATACAGGATAAAAGATACAGGAAAGAAACAGGCACTGCAAGTCAGTGTAGCAAACACAGATTCCTACTAACATTGGAACCACTGCGCTTCACTCCCATGCAGGGCACTAGACATTACTCATGGCTTTCAGCCTTAAATTGCTCCCTCAAGGAATCCCTAATCCTTTCAGCTCCACACTGCGCCCCTCTAATAGCCCTTCTCTCTGGCTGTTCAAATTCAGCCTCCAGGAGTTGAACTTCCAAGTTCCATGCCTGAGTGAATCGTTCACCCTTCCCATCACAAATCTTACAGAGGGTACAGCATGTGGATATAACTGCAGGGATGCTGTCATCGGCCAGGTCCACCTTCCCATACAGAGAGCACCAGCGGCCCTTTAAACGGTCAAAAGCACACTCCACAGTCATCCTTCACCTACTCAGACTGTTGTTGAACCACTCCTTGCTGCTGTCAAGGCTCCCTGTGTAGGGTTTCATGAGCCACCGCATTAAAGGGTAAGCGCGGTCTCCAAGGATCACAATGGGCTTTCGACTTTCCCTACGGTGATCTTCTGGTCTGGGAAAAAAGTCCCAGCTTGCAGCTTCCTGAACAGGCCAGTGTTCAGAAAGATGCGTGTGTCATGCACCTTTCCGGGCCAGCCTGCATTAATGTCAATGAAAAGCCCATGGTGATCCACAAGTGCCTGGAGAACCACAGAGAAATACCCCTTCTGATTATCACACTCGGAGGCTAGGTGGGCTGGTGCCAGAATTGGAATATGTGTGCCATCTATCGCCCCTCCGCTGTTAGGGAAACCCATTTGTGAAAAGCCATCCACAATGTCATGCATGTTACCCGGAGTCACAGTTCTTCTGAGCAGGATGTGATTAATGGCCCTGCAAACTTGCATCAACATGATTCCAACGGTCGACTTCCCCACTCCAAACTGGTTAGCGACCGATTGGTAGCTGTCTGGAGTTGCCAGCTTCCAGATTGCGAAAGCCATCTGCTTCTCCACCGTCAGGACAGCTCTCAGTCTCGTGTCCTTGCACCACAGGGTGGGGGCAAGCTCCTCACACAGTCCCATGAAAGTGGCTTTTCTCATCCGAAAGTTCTGCAGCCACTGCTCATCATCCCAGACTTGCATGATGATGTGATCCCGCCACTCAGTGCTTGTTTCCTGAGCCCAAAAGTGGTGTTCCATGGTGGTGAGCATGTCCGTGAATGCCACAAGCAAACTCCATTCCCACAGACTGAAAGGGAAGACAGAGCATGCAGGACAAAAAATGTTGAAAGATGGCACCAAATGTGGACAGAAGCACAGGGATTGCTGGGATGCGAACCGATGCATCACGGGGCATTGGGACAGAACCCAGAATGCCCCGAACCCCCCCCATCCCCCTCCCACAAGCCACAGTGCCAGAATGGGAAGAGGTGCTCTGTGGGATAGCTGCCCATAATGCACCACTCCCAATGCCGCTGCAAGTGCCGCAAATGTGGCCATTCCGGTGCGCTTGTTCCTGTCAGTGTGGACAGACTGCAGCGCTTTCCCTACTGCGCTCTTTGAAGGTGGGTTTAACTCAAAGCACTCTACATCTGCAAGTGTAGCCATGCCCTTAGCAAAATCTGTTACCAGTAGTGGCTATTATGAACAAGAGAGAATTAAAGATCTGTGTAAATTGAGACAATGTCCATTAGAGCCAGCATTAGCTGCCTGTCTGTAGCTCTGCGCATGGCTGCCTGGAAAATGGTCCCTCAGAGTTTAACCGAAATCTAAAAAAAGCAAACCAGAATTAACATTGAAAGTTTAGGCTCATAGTCCATCCCTAACTCATTCTATTGTGACTATGTAAGGCTGTGGTCTCAGAATATCATATGACTCTGCATTTCAAGTATACAGCAAAGACTGGGGTGAGTTAAAGACTGCATGTCAGCTTTTGGATCAAAGGTTCAGAGGATAGCAAGCCCTTACAATTTTCACTCTACTCTGCTTCCTGATTATATAACAACACTGCACTTCTATAACATCTTCCATCCAAGGATGACAAAAGCTTTTTATAAACATTAATTAATTTTGCCTCCCAATAAACCTATAAGGTAGGGATATGTTATTTTACAAATGGGTAAACAAAAAAAAAGAGAGCGAGAGAGAGAGAAAAGTTAAGATAAAACGTTCAAATGTGTTGACTACATTTATTTACCAATTTGGCATAAATGGCCTAATTTTCAAAAGTGAAGAAAGACTGCAGATCACATTGATTTAAAAAGATCTGCTGGAAACTAGCTTATTAATTTAGGTGCCTACAGTTAGATATAGGTACCTAATTTTAAGTACCTGAGGTTGAAAAATTTGGCCTTAATCTCTCTATATCTTAATATTCGCTTAAGTAATTTGTCCACTATCAACCAGTTAGTTAGTAATAGAACAAGGAATAGAACAGATATCCTGACTTCTAGCCCTGTGCTTATAAAGTACAATTCAGCAGTGTGTCACTCCCAGTCTCATGCTCCTCCCCATAAGCCACATTTCTTTCCAACAGTTTTTGATAACTAAAATCCAAATGAATCCCTTCAGTGCACGGGGCATTCACTTATGGCAGCTGAACGCCCCATAGCAGCAAGTCATATCTTGGCTGAAATTTACCTACATGCATTCTAAGCATGTGATCCTTGGAATGCACCATGCACTTGCTTCGCAAGGCCATGTGGCTGAGAGGTGCAGGTCTCTCAGCACCAGTGAGCGGTACTGGAGTCATGGGTGCTCAGCATCTCTCAGACTCTGGCTTCACGTGATAGTTTGCTAAGAAGAAACAAAAAATGGAATCATTTTTCAAAAGCAGGTATCAGAGGAGTAGCCATGTTAGTCTGTATCCAGAAAAAACAATGAGGAATCCGGTGGAACATTAAAGACTAACAGATTTATTTGGGCATAAGCTTTCATGGGTAAAAAATCCACTTCTTCTGATGCATTTACCTATGAAAGCTTATGCCCAAATAAATCTGTTAGTCTTTAAGGTGCCACCAGACTCCTCGTTGTTTTTTTCAAAAGCAGCACGTTTTTCCAGGTCTTGCCCTTTATGCGCTCTATGGATCAAAATCTGCCATTTTTACAGCAGAATTGGATCCTTATTGCTTAGGACAGGTGACAGTTTATAGATTATCTCTTTAAGAGAGTCTTTAAGAGTAATTTTCTTTGTAAAATAGCATTTATCTGCAGCCCTTCATTTGTGGCTCCCAAAAGAAGTCTCAGAAGACACTGTAAAATGGCTCTTAGAGGTCCTGATGGCATTGGGACGATAGCAATTTAAAGAGCATAGCATATTATCCTCACTATTAGTGGGTGCACTAGGGTACAGAGACTTGATTCTGCCTATACTCCTTGCTTCTTCTGGAGCAGAGGGTACAGCTTTGTGTGGCTCTTATGCAGACTTGGTAATGAGTGTCGCGGAAGGGTCCCTCTTTCTCTATGTGACCACATAAGGGCTAGCCACTATTGAACCCTGCTTTGTCAAATATTACTCACTACCTGTGCTATTTTCTAATTCATTAGCACCACCACATCACCTGTTACTGTTGGACATTATTTTTGAATTGCCATCTCAATGTGTTGTCAGCTAGAACATGGGCCAGATCCACTGGCATTATCTGGCTTTTCAGCGGTGCTCTGACTTGACCAATAAACCTGACAACCAATTTATGGGTGCTTTGCTTTGAGTCTGGCCTCACATTCCCATTTATAAAGGCAATTCTGACCCAATCCTCAGATTTTCAAATTGTTTCAGGTTTCCTAGACAAGATGATTTTTTCCCACATCAATACTAATGCTAAGTTTTAGCCAGTAGCAATTTTTACAAGAGAAGAAATAGCCCCAGAAAAAGTGGAACCAGTGACAGCCTAATAATTATAGCAGTGCTAGAATGTGCTGTTGTAACATGCCTTTATAGTGGAGCTAGAGAAGTATGTTCCATAGCAAATTGCATTTTCATAAATACCAAATATTTGGGGATAATTACTGCAAGGCATTTGGATGCCTAAGGGCTCATTACTTTGTGAATGGAAGTTACAGTGAAAAACAGATAAGGAACAGCCACACATTGTTCAAAGCTCTTTATATCTAACATTTTCCAAAATGCTTAGTTCTAAATAACTCTTAAAAACAACTTGAAAGGGCCAGGATTAGCTGCCTGTCTATAGCTGTCTGCCCTTTGTGAAATCAAAAGAGTGTTAAACATAAAATAATAACTGCTTTTTTTGTTTTACAAGCAGTGTCCTCATTCCAGGGACATATTTAGCAATAAAGTTTAAAGTTTCAGAGCTGGGACACTTGTTTAAAGAGAGCCAAAACCATAAGTGAGAGCATTTTCTAAAGTTGCTTCACCATTTTTGTAGTCTCTTACTCACAAAAGAGACAGGTAAAGATTTGCAAGTGCTGAAGTATTTGAATATGCTCAGAGCTACTGAATACAGCCATATTTATCAGCTTTCATAATTTATCTGTCAAAGCACAATTGCATAATCTCTGTGGGAACTGACAGCTCATACACAAGCCTCCTTCCTTTATTTGCATACATCATCTTAATCCTGTATTATTGTATTTTCTTGCTTTATGAAGGCATTCCAAGATCTAGGTCCATTTCTCTGTTATTTCAGGTGTTAGCTGCATCTAATGGTGGTCTTATGCAATTTCCTATGTTTTTTCTTCCCTTGTTACAAATGTATCTTGATCTGATGTTCACTGTCAAACTATCTTGTAAGAGATGGATCAAAGGCCACTGATTTAATTTTGCCTGTACAACCCCCTTGTTAACTGGTGACCATGCTATTTTGGATATTGTTGATCCCAGAAATAACGCATTATCCCTAAAAACATGACTGACTCATGCTATGATACCACAGTTACCAGACAAGTGCCTTCTAGAACTGGCAGTTTCAGGAATGACTCAAAATTTCCCATAAAACCTGCAGGTACTACAAAGATTAATTTCATCCTACATTTTGCCTCTCATTTTGGAGTTGCCTTTTTTGTGTCTCTCCTTTTAGTGATGTTTATGAAGGGTCTTTTAAGTCATTCTTGAAACTGCCAGTTTCAAGAGGCACAAAGAATGGTAACAGTGGTTTCATAGCATGAGTCAGTCATGTAAGTTTCATGATCATTCAGGGACCTTACAACATTTCTGGGAGCAATGATATCAAAGGCATCAAATAATTCTGAAGGATATTGAATAGGCAAAATGCATTACTAAAATTAGTCATTTTGGTTATTACTCATTGTAGTATTAGCAGTATTTTGTCAAGTATCATGGAGGTGCATAGTACTTAACAAAACTAGAAAAAGGTAGATTCCCACATCCTCAAAGGCATTTAAACATCTAACTCCCTTTCACATGTCTGATCAGGTGTCCCCTCCTGGCAGCTCCCGAGATTGCTGTGAAGAGAACCATACATGGAATCCCTCAGGTGCTGGCTGCCCTCAGTCTGAACAGGCTGCAGCAGTGTTTATTCCCTTAGCCTCAATGATATATTTCCAGGGCACCAATTATGTTTACTACCCTATCATAGAAATGGGGTCCTGCAGACTACCTGTCTTAGGTCCCCAAGTCCAGCTCTGACCCCCCGAGATACCCCAGTAGCTTAAACCCACCATCTCCCAGAACTCCACCCCAAGGTGTGAGCCTTCTGGTTTTCCTCTTCAAGGGGTCACATGGTAAGTGTAGCATGTGTAAGCAGAGTCAGGATGAGCTCCACCCTGACATCTGGTGGTGAGGTGTGGCAAGTTGTGGAAAAGAACTTCAGGGGCTGATCTCATTTGCATAGGCACACCCACCCCGCCTAGAATGAGGCCATAACTGCCCAAATGGTCACTTTGGCTGTTGTGGGATCCCCAGTGTCTCTGTTATTGGGGCGGGAAGAATAAATTGTTATTATCCTGATTATGGGAACTGTGCTTGGAACTGTACTTGGCCTTTTGTTATGATGGAGGGACTCACCATCAACTGAGTAGCACTCGCTAGGCAAGGAACATGGGTTCCAAAACTCTGTGAATTGAGAGAGGCTTGAGACAGGTATTTGTGCCTGGTGGTGTGGGCCCCTTTGTGAGGGCCTGAAACACCAATTGTACCTCTGTCTCTCTCCACTGTGGAATGTCAGAGCTAATTTTGGGTCTATTAAGAGTCTTGCTACAGGTACTGTGCTGCATTCACTTTGGCCTTATGGTGCACCAGCACTAAGACTCCCACTACTATGAGCTGAAATCACTGAGAGCTGGAATCACTGAGCACTGTGTCAAGTAGTGGGGAGCTGGAAGAACTAGAGTGCAATGGTGCTGTTCGTGGATAGGCTGGCACAGTGTTTGTGAGACGGCGAGGCGAGCTGTGCAGAGCGGAGTCATTCGTGAGACAGTGGAGTGTTCGTGAGATGGCGAGCTGAGCAGAGCTGTTCGTGAGACGGCAAGCTGTGCAGAGCGGAGCCGGTCGTGGTGGAGCGGAACAGAGCAGAGCCCTGTGGGGCAGTCAGCTTCAGGACACGTAAGGTGCCCCTTACCTCTTTCCCCCCCCACACTGGCACATTTTAGCCAGACTGGGGAGCAACACTCTGCAGATGAACTTTTGAACTCTGGGGCTGGACTTTTTGAACTTTGGGTGATTTGTGGATTGCTGGACTCAAGAGACGTTTGGGTTCTGGGACTCAAGAACCCGAGGGAAAGGATGTGGCCCAATTTGCTGGGGTGGGTCTTTGCTCATGGTTTGGTTAATGAACACTAGTTGTGGTGTTTCCCCAATTTAATGCTGATGTCGTTTACCTCATGTTCTTAAAGATTCTCTGCTACACCGAGACTCTGTGCTTGCGAGAGGGGAATTATTGCCTCTTTGAGGCGCCCAGGGGCTGGGTGGGGGCTCGAGCCAGTTTTGCATTTGCTTTGATGAGAGGGAAACCCTGTGTACTGAACCCGGCCCTTGCTGCTATCAACTTGGCCTGGCAGAAGGGTTACACATGAAACATACAGACAGACAGGCACAGGCACAGACAGGCACAGAATTCTAACAGCAGTGCTCTTTACTTAAGAAATAAAGAAAAAGAGAGAACAGATCATTTAGAAAATAAAAAAGGCACAAAAGAACACAAATTATTTAGAAAACAACTCACACCATGAATGTAACGCCCCTCACTAGTTTACCCTTCCTTTGGGAATTCACTGGGGGCCATCTGTGTTCATGAAGGCAGAGTTCACCCTGCCTAATCTGGTTATTATATGCAGTTCTCCTCAGTTTGAGAAAGAGCAAATAGCCAAACATCAAAGAAATCAGCTCCTGTCCTTTTCTAACCTTCCAGACCCTCTGTCAGGTGACCTCCTAGTCAGTCCAACTGGTAACCTCATTGTGTCTCCCCAGCTAAACCAGTTCCTCTGGGCACGGGCCAACCTTTTGTCTAGAGAAATTGCATTTCAATGGTCAAGCACTTAAACCAACAACCCGGTTTTGGGGTTTTTTTTGGACTCTTTGCTACCCACCTTTGGAATTCTAGTCTCACACAGAGGCAAAAGCACAACAGAGAAGACAAGCACAAACTCCATTTTGAATGTGGAGGTAACTTGGTAAAGATACATACAGAGAATTTATAATCTCATACAGAATTCATAAACTATACAGACAGATTACCCAAATCACCACACTTTCATTGTTTTCAGTGGAAGTTAGGCGCCTACATATCTTTGAGGATCTGGGCCAGAATATCTGTTCTAAAGAGATTAGAGTATAAGGACCTGAGCCTTACTCACACAAATAGTCCTCCCTCACTTGAGTAATCCCATGAATCTCCAGGGAACTATTCAAGTAAGGGCTACACACATGGGTTAGGACTTGCAAGATCAGGCTTCAAGTTATATTAAGAACAGAAAGAGAGTATGACAACATAGTGATGGGCTGTGAATTGGCTATTGTATACTCTCCCATTAGATAAATTATACTGAAGGACATGCAGTCCACATGAGTTCAATAATTAGTGTGCTACTTTGAAACATACTGGTCTCTGCATGTATACAGACTGCATAAGTCAACACTGGAGTTTGAATCCTCAATCTTCAGAATCAAAAGCATAGCCCCTATCATTTCAGGTAAAGAAGTGGGTCTATAGCTATTAGTAAATAGCCAGCTTTTATCTTCACTGGGGTCAGTTATTAAGGGGAGATATAATCACATGCACTAAGCAAAAGTATAACACATATCTTACAGGTTACATAGTGTTATTAATAGGACTGTTTACTGATGCCTACGGAAACTGAAACAATTAATTTATTTTTCTCTGGGCTAGAATTTCAACATTTAGAATCTCAACATTTGATACAATTCATCATTATGTGCCTTTAAGTCCTGAAATAAATGATATATTTGAAATCTGACTTTTCCATGTTCTTCTGTTCAAGTGACACAATACATTTCCATATTCTCAGGAAGCTAGAATCTTGAAATTTTATACGTTCAATCAGAGTTCAAACCCTACTCATCCAACTGAGAGAAGAAACTGTACCATATGCCTTTCTGAGTTAACAACTAGCACAGCCCTAATTGAAAATACTGATTACTTATTATTATACTTAATATTTTAATTAATGTACCAAATGCTCATAGAAAACTGATCGATTCATTATGAAAAATGAATAAAAACCATGCTGAATAAATTCAAACAAGTAAATTTGAGAAGAAAGGGAGAATAAATTTGAAAAATTATATTGCTATTTTTATTGCGCTCTGTAAAGTGGTTTATTTTTATCGTTCAGTTTGTCTTTAATATTTTCTTTTATGTGTCATCCCCAAGCTCCTTTCTTGGTATATTGCTATTAAAGAACTTAGAGTCTGATCTTCCTCCCACTGGGTGTAAAATGTGTCCATTTATTTCTGGACAAAGATAATTATGAAAGTAGCATAATCGCCTATAAATAGTAAAATAAATACATTAATGATATAATTATCTGCTGTTGAGATTCTACGGTGCTCATCACAGGATGGACTTTGAATGAAGTTAAAATAAATAAAAATAAAAAGAAGTACAATAAATAGCTGCAGATGCAATGTAATCAGATTCTTTAACATTTGAACCCTCAGAAACATTTTTCTTGGTTAAGAAATCTCATCTTAATAAAATTAACTCTATTTTTCAGTTATTTGTTCCTAATAATCCACCCCCTTTGACCATCCTCTGAAGTCTATTAAACAGTGTATAATCAAGTTCTTAAACAAACAACAACAAATGTACCATGCCTAGAGAGTGGAGAGTGGGTCCATTCAGTGTAATTAGACTGGAGTATTACTACCATTCTGATTGTATTAACTTTCTCTTCTGTTGGCAGGTTGATACTAGTTCACTGATCTGTGTTATTTTCCATTTTCTAAAACACCACGAGTGTGTTCTTTATGCCAAGGAGATGTAAACACAGACAATTGTACCACAGAATATAATTGACTATCTGTAAGGATGACAGTCAGTGCAAATGATAATTTTTACAAATGACTACCCATGACGTTGTGGAATAAGGAAATTAAGACTAATATGGTGTGATATTTATCTAAAATCAACTGAATATACATTTTATTGTCTAAGTGCCGAGTTTGTTATTCAGCAACAACAAAGTAATCAATAGAAAGGCACTATTCTAAATGAAGATTAGAGAAATCAGTCATTTTTATTTCAAATTAAGTTGATGACAACCACAAGATGCCATCAATGCTACTGTCAGGCCTCTCTGTTGTCACATACATAATGACCATCTCACTTCAGGGGGAAAAAAAAGCTTTAATTGTTTGGATATTCAAAGTCAGCTCTTGAATTTTCCGTCTAAGAGCCTGATCCAAAATCCATTGAAGTCAGTGGAGAGACTCACATTGACCTCAAAGGGCTTTGGATGAGGATCTGCCAGCTCAGTGATTTGTTTAGGTTATAGTATGCACATAATGAAAAAGAAATCTACTTGGTGCCTACAGCAGCTGCTGGCCATTAAAATAATGTAATATATATGACAATTATAAAGTAACAGATTATCTCTCTCCTTCTATAAGTATATTTATACATTGCTACAAATGCAGTATTAGATAGAATACATGATTGTAATGAGTAAACAATTTGTTTCCAATAAGAAGAATTAGTTTGAAATGAACAAAATGAGATTCAATAGAGACAATTGCAAAGCACTTCACACAGGAAGGAAAAAATCAAACACAGAATGTCACAGGGTTCACTCACTGCTAGGGCACCTCTTCCTAGCTGCACTGGGGCTTAGCTCCTTCCAGGTCCAATACCCCCTTCTATTTCTTGCTCATGCACCCTGTCACTTCTTTCTGTCTACAACTCAGGGTCCTCTTTTTGTGGCTTGGCCCTACTGCCAGGTCACTGTATGTTTTTCCCTTACAGGGATTATCAAAGTCTCTCCATCCAAAATGGCAGTCTTCTCTCTCTCTACCCTGACTATGCCACTTCCCCAGTGGCTGGTAGGGCAACCTAGGCCCACCCTCTACTTTGAGTTCCAGCCCAGGGACCCTCTAATCAGTAGTCAAGGTCTACAGTGTCCCACCTTTCTATTATATCCCTGAGCCTTTTCCTACTCCACCTCTCACGTTTTCAAGTGACCACCTTTCTGATTTAAACCTTCTTTCAGGGCCTGGATCCCCTGGGGTTTCTATTCTCCACCTGGCTTTACTTCCTTCCCTCTAACATCCTAAGAATAGCCAGAGGCTCCCTCACTACAGCCCCCTTCTGCTGTCAGCTTCCGGGCTTTATACACACCAGGCCTGCTCCTTCTCTGTTGGGCTCCATCATCATTCAGGGGTTACTTAAGCCACCTAATTCCCCTAAGCTGTGACCTATCCATTTAATGACTTGTTCTTAGCCTCATCAACCCCTTTAAGTCTAGTGTAGGGTGAACACCCCACCACAGACAACTACAAAGTGAGGAATTACTGGCTAAGTGGTAGTATTGCTGAAGAGGTTCTGGGGTAATAGTGGACCATAAATTGAATATGAATCAACAATGTGATACAGCTACAAAAAAGACTGTCATCATTCTGGTGTGTATTAACAGGAGTGTTGTACGTATGTAATTGTCCTGATCTACTCAACACTGGTGAGGCCTCAGCTGGAATACTGTGTCCAATTATAGGCACTACACTTTAGGAAAGATGTGGACAAATTGGACAGAGTCCAGAGGAGAGCAACACAAATGATAAAAGGTTTAGAAAACCTGACCTCTGAGAAAAGGTTAAAAAACTGGGCATGTTATTCTTGAGGAAAAAAAGACTTAAAAAATGTCTTCAAATATGTTAAGGGCTGTTATAAAGAAGATGGTAGTCAATTGCTCTCCAAGTCCACTGAAGGTAGAAGAAGTAGCAATGGGCTTGATCTGAAGCAAGAGAGATTTAGGTTAGATATTAGGAAAACCTTTTAACTAAAAGGATAGTTAAGTTCTGGAATAGGCTTCTAAGAGAGGCTGTGGAATCTCTACAATTGGAGGTTTTTAAGAACAGGTTGGACTGAAACCCTTGGTTTCAGAACAAAAGACAAATTAGTATAGATCTCAATTGTGTGGACTTGAAAGGAGCCACAACAATTTACACAAGCTGAAGATCTGGCCCATAGTGTCTAATTCTGATCCTCATTTTCACCAATTTTACAAAGAGGTAATTCCAAGCACTATCAGTGAATTTAGTCCTGATTTACAACCATATAACTGAGATCAGAATCAGGGCCATAATCTTTACAACAGCCTATCAAAGCAGAGATGTCAAACAAACACTATTTCTCTAACAGGGTACTTTTGTGGTTTCCATTTCTATAGAATCTGAGCATCTCAGAAACTCATGGGAGCTAAGGGAACATTTTAAGACATGTGTAGACATGTGGAAGAAATGGGTACTTTAAGGGGTTGAGCACTAGGTGATTTTATTCCAAAAATTATTGAAATGTGTCTAGAAGAACAAGAAAAAGGCCAAATATAAATAATTGTCTGTCTTAACGACAATTCAGAATGTGAGCCTCACTGTTTATTTTGTCATTTGTGGTTCTTACCATGCCTTAGGGAACACTACAAATGAAGTCAAGCAAAATTTTACAGTAATTAATTATGAATATTAATAAAGAAAAGGAAAAAAAAGAAACACAAGCAAGTAGTAAACAATGGTTACTTCAGTCACAATCTCCTCTTTATGTCTCTCTGTAGAGTTTTCAGCAAGGGTTACCTCTTAGAGCTTGGGCTCATCCTGGTAGTGATCCTTTTCTCTAGGTAAGGTAAGAACACAGTATATTATTCCTCATATCAATAGAAAGTCCTGCCTTAGTGTATCAGAGGTAACTAATACAGTTTATAGATGGGCAAGGACATTCATTTAAGGATTGGTGAATCCGTCTTCATTTATCATGGATAATATAAACAATAAATAAATGGGCAGAGGTAAGCGCTCCTATGATCTGAAGAAAGTATTTAATTCAGTTACCTAAAAGAAACCATTCAAGAGTTCTTCAATTGCCTTATAAACTCACCAGATCACTTCAGGGAGGGCCTTAAAACAGACAAATTAATTAATGTATCTTAAATTCAAAGTTTGTTCCACTGTTTCTCTCTGTTCATGTCTTCTCTCCAGGAGTACACAGGTTAAACAATTTGGTATTTTACTAAAAGTTGTTAGTACCTTGGTGTCAGGGTTCCTTCCCCACACTGAACTCTAGGGTACAGATGTGGGGACCCTCGTGAAAGACCCCCTAAGCTTATTCTTACCAGCTTAGGTTAAAAACTTCCCCAAGGTACAAACTTTGCCTTGTCCTTGAACAGTGTGTTGCCACCATCAAGTATTTTAAACAAAGAAAGGGAAAGAGACCACTTGGAGACATCTTTCCACATAATATCCCCTCAAGCCCTACACACACCCATTCCTTGAGAATAATATCCTAACCAGTTGGTTACAGAATCATCAAAGACCCAAACCCCTGGATCTTGGAACAATGGAAAAATCAGTCAGGTTCTTAAAAGAAGGATTTTATATATAAAAAAGAAAGGTAAAAATCATCTCTGTAAAATCTGTAAAAGGGAAAATACTTTACAGGGTGCTCAGATTCAAAACACAGAGGATCCCTCTCTGGGCAAAACCTTAAAGTTACAGAAAACAGGAATAAACCTCCCTCTTAACACAGGGAAAATTCACATAAAACAAAAGATAAACTAATCTGTCTTGCCTGGCTTACAATACTGGATGCAATATTGGAGACTTGGATTAGGATGGGTTGGAGAAGATGGATTTCTGTCTGGCCTCTCTCAGTCCCAAGAGAGATCAACCACGTAAACAAAGAGCACAAACAAAAGCCTTCCCCCGCCCAGGATTTGAAAGTATCTTGTCTCTTTATTGGTCCTTTGGGTCAGATGCCAGCCAGGTTAGCTGAGCTTCTTAACCCTTTAGAGGTAACAGGATGTTGCCTCTGGCCAGGAGGGATTTTGTAGCACTGTATACAGAAAGGTGGTTACCCTTCCCTTTATATTTATGACACTTGATTAGAAAAGTATTTCAATATCCCATTAAAGTTAGTATCAGAACAATTTAAGTCTAATCCCTTGGCAATGCTTTTATAATCATCATCAAACCAATGACACTGAAGTCTTTATGATGTTGTCATTTGCAGAAACGGTGATGGAGTGGATGATTGCTTCTTCTTAGTGCTGAATTATGGTTTCTTTGTTCATGGTCTTCTTGCTGATGTTTACTTGCTTGGATAAGATAAGATGAGCAGGCTGCAGAAGAATGCACTTCAGAGGAGAGTGAGGAGCTCGCATCTCAATTCAGAAAGATATATACCCTTTGTGCTGGATTTAGAACCCCTTTGTATAATTTACGAATACTGTATGTTGACCTGGCTATTGGAATATTTATGGTATCATTACATTGGTTTATTTTAATAGGAAACTGTCTGGAAAACAAACCAGAAAAGAAAGACTTGCTCAAGATAAGCTAACCCACAGCAAACACTTGAGCACTGTTAACAGACAAAGCCAGGCTAGGAAAAGGCCCAAGAGCACAGGAAATCAGAAAAAAAACAAAAAACAAAAAAAACCTCTCACAGGTTTAAAAGCACCATTTTCAAGAGATGGGTAGTTGTTTGGGGGGAAGCAGACTGAGACATAGGGCCCCTTTGGGGTTGTCTGGAGTAGTTAGGCCTGCCTAGGTTATCATCTATTACGTTTAGGTAAGATAGACCTTCATATAGACTATTTTAAAATCCTTTTTTCCTCTGAATGCTTTGTTCCTACTGTTCAAATAATTAGGTAATCCTACTTTGGTTTAAGAAGGCTGTCTGATCAATGTACACAACTGGTCACAGTCTTCTGAAGAGAAAAACTTCAGGACCTTCAGGGAAAAAAAACCCAGATACTGTAGTCTTACACCCAGTCTAGAAAAAGATTAGCTAAATTCTAACTCTAGATAAATAAAATCATGAGACCTGACACTTGAGGGGGTGCACTAGAGATTTTAGGAAGGGGACAGAAGTGCAGCTAGCCCTGTAATGGTTGTCAGAGTTTAGGGAAAATACATGTGTAGTCCCCTATGGAGCAGCAAGAACACCCATACTCACTTCTCTTAGGTGGAAACATGTGTCTATCTCCAGGTCGAACAGTTCCCTGCCTTCACAGTGTTATTCTCCTCAAAATACAGTCTGCCCAAGCAGACCTTTTTGCTTCCTCTTGAGAGACTAATAACACTGTAACTGCCCACAGTTAAGCTATCACACAGCTCTTTATGCAAGCTTATTTATTCTTACGGTGAATGCACTATAGAGAAAACATATTACAATCAATAAAAGAATCTACACACATACTAATAAGCTTACCAGAGATCACCCCTACTTCGACATGGACTCTGGCAGGAGTAATCCTTCAAACCAAACAAAGGGTTTTTGTGTATGGTCACAAGTTCATAAGAGCCTCATGAAGTAGCACCCTCATGAAGTTTAGACCACCCTTCATATGGTTCAAGTAAGGCTGCCAAATTTTCAACTGGAAAGTCCAGTCAAAAGGGAGCCTATACGGTGTCCAGTCAGAAATACTGACCAGACACCAAAAGTCTGGTTACCGCTCACACGGCCTCCAGAACAGGGGGCTTGCTGCCTGAAAACTCCACCACCAGCCTGCCTGCAATCTCCTGCCATCCTAGCTGGTGGAGTGGGGACCAGGAAGGGCCAGAGTAAGGGGCAGAGGATCACGGGGCAAGGGGGAAACCACCGGGTCATCAATATGCACCAGCCCCTTCTAAGCCAGGGCTGCCTCCTATCTGCACCTTGTGGGCAGGCAGGCAGGTAGACTCCGCGTCAGCTCCCAATCCAGTTCTGCAGGTGTCAGGTGAGTCATGGGGGAAGAGGAGCAAGTGAGGAACAGTGGGGAATGAGCAACTGCAGGCAGGGTAGCGAGCAATGGGGACGAGGGGGCTGTAGTGTCTGGTTTTAAGAAATTGGAAAGTTGGCAGTCCTAAATTCAAGGAATCTTTAATTTGGAGTTTCTAGGAGCATGTAGTCAGTAGACAATGTTTGTTTCTCCACAGATCCTAACTTCAAAGGCCCTCACAAGTATCTTCTAGGAAACCCACTTCACATGTATTGTCCCAAACAGTTCTTTGAAGTTCCTAACATTCATATTAGTCATGTCTCTAGAAAAGTTACATACAATCCTACAATAATACTTTTTCCTTTTCATACAATGGACCTCTAAGGTATTAAACTTAATTCAATAAAGTTTATTCAGAATATTGAAGGAAATTATCCTCTATCAACGGGACACCTTTCTCTTTCCATACTCTTCCTAAAGGTGGAAGTCATACCTCTTTTAGGGACTTGGCTGAATCCAAAGACAAATCACTGTCACCATTTTGTTGGCCCAACAGCTTCACAGGATTTGCTTGGTGATAACTTCATGAACACGTAATCTCCTAATGCATATGCAGAAGGACTGTAAATCTTCTTAAACTTATGCTTGTGCATATTGCTTTTGTCTTTGTGGCAGGACATTCTCAGGACATCTTTAAAAATGAACTCTTTCTTTTATTCAGTAAATTTTCTGAGATATCCGTTTACTTCCATCAGGATTTAGTAGATGAAATTCTCTTTCACATGAGTCTAAGCACTCCTATTTTCAATATAAAAGTCTTTGAGCTTTCAAAATAGTCTTTTTAAACTTAAGTGATTTTTAAGGAGAGTCTTTAAACATAAATGGTCAAAGAAGGCAGTCTTCTCTTTTTAACAATACTTGTTTCTTGTCTTTCTGAGCTGGATAAGGCAATTACTGAAACTTTGCCAAATATCTAATTAGTTCCCCAGTTAATATAAGTATTTGATACTCAAATGACTTCTTATAGTAGTAACCAATTGTAGCAAGATCATTTGAATCCATAATGGTACATAAAACACCTTACTATTCACGTAGGTATGGTATCAGTAAGTTATTGCCTGAGATGCAAAACATTTGCAAATGAACATCACAAAAAAAGCTGTGACTGTGGTCACTGGAGAGTCCACACTGAGAATTCTCAATCAGAGCAAACTGCAAAGAATAGGGCAGACAATCTCCAAAACTGGTGGTTTATTCTACTAATTAGATTTACCAAGCCAATAACAAAACAGCTTCTGTAACACCTTATTGATTACCAGGAAGCTAAAATACAGTTCCCTCTAAGCAATCCAGCCTTTGGCTCTCACCCAGACAGCCAAGTCTATATGGTGAGGGTTATTTAAAATCTTATTTACCATATTTTAAGTTCTTCCAGTCGCAAGAGATTGGACATGTTACCTATCAGGTCAATGAATATTTCAGATCCCACCCAAATACATGCTTGCAGACAATTATTAACTAATCTAAGATTTATTTTAAAAAAATAGAAAAGAAAAGAAAGAGAGTTAACACTGGTTAAAAGATTAATATGCATACAGATATGAATAAAGTTCTTCGGTCAGTTTCATAGCAGAGATGGTGAGGGTGCTGGTTTGTAAAAGTCCTTCTAGAATCAGTTCAATAGGTTATAGTCCAATCGGCAGTCCATCTGTAGAGTTTGTTCAAGTTCTTCCATGAGAATTTTCAGGGATAGTCCAAAGCTAACTCTACAGTTCTCTAGCAAGCAGATAGCATGTTGACAGCAGACATCACAGCAGGGGCCTTCCTGGATGAAGAATAGGCAGTGTATATTGTTGCTTTGAAGCTAAGCTTCTATTTCCTATGTATACACAGGTAAACTCGTGGTATTAATTAACATAAGGCAATTATGCATTCAAACTATCAAGGTATTCCATTATGGCACAGACATTTTAAGATGAAGACAAAGTAAGTAATGTTATTTCCTGCAATATCTTACATCTTTGATATTAAGGTTAACTGAACCTTCTGCATGCATAATATAATGTAGTTAAGACACAAAAGTGAATTTGCATCCACCAGATAATCTGGTTACATTATTAACTTCTAACAAGATGTAGGTAAACACAGACAAATACAACTAGTATCTACCTGTTTCAGAGTAACAGCCATGTTAGTCTGTATTCGCAAAAAGAAAAGGAGTACTTGTGGCACCTTAGAGACTAACCAATTTATTTGAGCATAAGCTTTCGTGAGCTACAGCTCACTTCATCGGATGCATACTGTGGAAAGTGTAGAAGATCTTTTATATACACAAAGCATGAAAAAATACCTCCCCCCACCCCACTCTCCTGCTGGCAATAGCTTATCTAAAGTGATCACTCTCCTTACAATGTGTATGATAATCAAGTTGGGCCATTTCCAGCACAAATCCAGGTTTTCTCACACACCCCCCCCCACACACAAACCCACTCTCCTGCTGGTAATAGCTTATCTAAAGTGACCACTCTCCTTACAATGTGTGTGATAAACAAGGTGGGCCATTTCCAGCACAAATCCAGGGTTTAACAAGAACGTCTGAGGGGGGGGGAAGGGGGGTTAGGAAAAAACAAGGGGAAACAGGTTACCTTGCATAATGACTTAGCCACTCCCAGTCTCTATTCAAGCCTAAGTTAATTGTATCCAATTTGCAAATGAATTCCAATTCAACAGTTTCTCGCTGGAGTCTGGATTTGAAGTTTTTTTTGTTGAAGAATTGCAACTTTCATGTCTGTAATCGCGTGACCAGAGAGATTGAAGTGTTCTCCAACTGGTTTATGAATGTTATAATTCTTGACATCTGATTTGTGTCCATTTATTCTTTTACGTAGAGACTGTCCAGTTTGACCAATGTACATGGCAGAGGGGCATTGCTGGCACATGATGGCATATATCACATTGGTGGATGTGCAGGTGAACGAGCCTCTGATAGTGTGGCTGATGTTATTAGGCCCTGTGATGGTGTCCCCTGAATAGATATGTGGGCACAGTTGGCAACGGGCTTTGTTGCAAGGATAGGTTCCTGGGTTAGTGGTTCTGTTGTGTGGTATGTGGTTGCTGGTGAGTATTTGCTTCAGGTTGGGGGGCTGTCTGTAGGCAAGGACTGGCCTGTCTCCCAGGATTTGTGAGAGTGTTGGGTCATCCTTCAGGATAGGTTGTAGATCCTTAATAATGCATTGGAGAGGTTTTAGTTGGGGGCTGAAGGTGACGGCTAGTGGCGTTCTGTTATTTTCTTTGTTAGGCCTGTCCTGTAGTAGGTGACTTCTGGGAACTCTTCTGGCTCTATCCATCTGTTTCTTCACTTCCGCAGGTGGGTATTGTAGTTGTAAGAATGCTTGATAGAGATCTTGTAGGTGTTTGTCTCTGTCTGAGGGGTTGGAGCAAATGCGGTTGTATCGCAGAGCTTGGCTGTAGACGATGGATCGTGTGGTGTGGTCAGGGTGAAAGCTGGAGGCATGTAGGTAGGAATAGCGGTCAGTAGGTTTCCGGTATAGGGTGGTGTTTATGTGACCATCATTTATTAGCACTGTAGTGTCCAGGAAGTGGATTTCTTGTGTGGACTGGTCCAGGCTGAGGTTGATGGTGGGATGGAAATTGTTGAAATCATGGTGGAATTCCTCAAGGAATCAATATAGCGCAAGTTGAGTAGGGGCGTTAGGGGACGAGAGCTGAGGAAGCGTTGTTCTAAGTCAGCCATAAAAATGTTGGCATACTGTGGGGCCATGTGGGACAGTCTCTACGTAAAAGAATAAATGGACACAAATCAGATGTCAAGAATTATAACATTCATAAACCAGTCGGAGAACACTTCAATCTCTCTGGTCACGCGATTACAGACATGAAAGTTGCAATTCTTCAACAAAAAAACTTCAAATTCAGACTCCAGCGAGAAACTGTTGAATTGGAATTCATTTGCAAATTGGATACAATTAACTTAGGCTTGAATAGAAACTGGGAGTGGCTAAGTCATTATGCAAGGTAACTTATTTCCCCTTGTTTTTTCCTAACCCCCCTCCCCGCCCCCCCAGACGTTCTTGTTAAACCCTGGATTTGTGCTGGAAATGGCCCAACTTGATTATCATACACATTGTAAGGAGAGTGATCACTTTAGATAAGCTATTGCCAGCAGGAGAGTGGGGTGGGGAGAGGTATTTTTTCATGCTTTGTGTGTATAAAAGATCTTCTACACTTTCCACAGTATGCATCCGATAAAGTGAGCTGTAGCTCACAAAAGCTTATGCTCAAATAAATTGGTTAGTCTCTAAAGTGCCACAAGTACTCCTTTTCTTTTTAGTATCTGCCTCTAATTCTGTAACAATATAGGTTTATATTTCAAAGAATTTAGTCTACTTAACATGGCTTTGATATGTATCTACAAGAAATGGCATTGTTTGCCATTTCAATACTTCTCTAATATGTCCTTAAAGGTCGATTTTGGGTCATTCAGCCTGCTGGCTGTTTAATCTTCTCTGGCACAGTGTCACAGAAGCTTCTAGAATTTTAAGCATTTAAGAGATAAACAAAGATTTTGACCTTAAAATGGAAACATGAAGTTGGAAAATTTTACTTCTAACTATAATATTTTCCTTAAAGTTAAATAAATGAAAACTTAAATCTTTATAAGAGATGAGGTAACATCTTTTATTGGACCAACTTCTGTTGGTAAAAGACATGAGATTACATGGAATTCTTCTTCACAGCTGAAATGTACTGTCACGGCTAACTACAAGGTGGAACAGATTGTTTAGCATAAGTAGTTAACACATATTTCAATGGACCATTCAAAATGAAGTGGCCCGTTAACATCTTTCCAGTCATGGGGTAGGGGAGGGTGAGGGGGGAAGGAAAGGAAGGGCAGGAAAAGTCAGCTGTTCGGGGAGGTTGTTAATAGGTTATGGATTGTTCTAAAGAGCCATAAATCCAGTGTCTCTATTCAGTCCATGATTTTTAATGTGTAGAAAGGTTATGAATTTAAGCTCCTTGTCTTCTCTTTTGAAAGTGTTGTGCAGATTTCCTTTGAGGATGAGGACTCATAGGTCAGATATTGAGTGATCACTTTGTGAAAAGTGTTTACCCATAGGTGATGCGGTGTTTTTTGTCTTTTATCTTTTTCCTGTGTGAGTTTGTTCAACAGCATAGTGATTGTCTGGTTTAACCCACATAGTTGCTATTAATTGGGACATCTAGTGCACTGGATGAGGTACACTAAATGTTGTTATAGGCATGTCTAGTATCCATGGATCATGAAAGGTGTGATGAGGGGGGGCAGGAGGGGTTATTATTATAGCAGTGGAGATATGTCTGTAGGTTTTGCATCTGTTATTCCGCCAGGGTCTGAGCTGGTATGTCCTGGTCTCTGGGGAAGTTGCTTCTGGCGTTGAGCTAGGAGAGGTTGGGGGGTTGTTTGAAGGTCAGAAGATGGGATTTAGAAAACACTTCTTTCAGGATGTGGTCCCCATCAAGAATGGATTGTAGTTGTTTGATGATACCCTGTATGGGTTCCAGTGTGGTATGGTAGGTGACAACTACAAGTGTGCAGTCAGAGGGGGTTTTATATCTGTACTGAAGCAGGTTCTCTCTGGGTATTTGGGTGGTCTTATTATGATGATTAAACCTGTTTCTCTGGTGGAGTGTCATTGTTTGATGAGGGGAGTTTTATGTGCGTTAAGGTGTATCTCCCAGGCACTCAGATACCACAGAATATGCTCTGAGGAGAAAGTCCAAGACTATACACCAAATTGATTATCTTCACAACTTCTAAAAAGGGAGAAGTGTCCTGCTTTCTGAGAAGACACTTCTGTTTGCCTTTTAATCAAAAAGAGTTCCCTAGATTACAATCTATAAGAGCTTCATTCACAATTCTCAATCAAAATTTCTCCCAAACATTCTGTGCAAGGTAACATTCACAACAACTAATATTGAAATATATCTTTCTAATATGGCATAAAACTATATAGAATATTAAAGCAAAAATGAAATTCTAAAGCTGCATTCCAACCTGTGCAATCAGACCTGGAGGTGATAAGTACAGATTTATGACCAAGGAGAGGCATTCTCCTTGAAATTTTTTGTGCCTGTCACTTGCTGGGAGGAAACAGATACTTGCTAGGAATTCCTTTAACTAGTCTGAACATTTCATTTAATAAAATAAGCAATGAAAATATAAGCATGTAAGCTATTATTCTCCAATCATCATATGTATTAAAATAATTATAAATATCTCCTAAAATTCAGTAAAGGCAAAGATAAGTTTGTAATAACATAAAATCTAAATTACTATAATTTTATTAATAACCATTTTGCATCAGTTTGGAGGCCTATCCCCTATATCAACCTGGACTGAGATCAAAGTAAAATGAGTCTTAACTCGCCCTTATTTTGAACCTGAACCTGTCATATAATCTTAGCAATTACATTTGACTCCTGTGCTTGATTTCCAAGAGAGAAGTATATTTACTTGAGAAGTTTGCACAGGATCTTCCGAACCAGAGAATGAGATACTTGGCCCAGGGTCTGAACCAGTATATCTCCAAAATTAAGTTAGTTTGTGATTGTCAAGTTTCCTCCCCCACTCTGAACTCTAGGGTACAGATGTGGGGACCTGCATGAAAACCTCCTAAGCTTACTTTTACCAGCTTAGGTTAAAACTTCCCCAAGGTACAAATTAATTTTATCCTTTATCCTTGGAATATCCACTGCCACCACCAAACTCTAACTGGGTTTACTGGGAAACGCAGTTTGGACACGTCTTTCCCCCCAAAATCCTCCCAACCCTTGCACCCCACTTCCTGGGAAAGGTTTGGTAAAAATCCTCACCAATTTGCATAGGTGACCACAGACCCAAACCCTTGGATCTAACAACAATGAAAAAGCATTCAGTTTTCTTACAAGAAGACTTTTAATAGAAATAGAAGTAAATAGAAATAAAGGAATCACCTCTGTAAAATCAGGATGGTAGATACCTTATAGGGTAATTAGATTCAAAACATAGAGAATCCCTCTAGGCAAAACCTTAAGTTACAAAAAGGACACACAGACAGAAATAGTCATTCTATTCAGCACAATTCTTTTCTCAGCCATTTAAAGAAATCATAATCTAACACATACCTAGCTAGATTACTTACTAAAAGTTCTAAGACTCCATTCCTGGTCTATCCCCGGCAAAAGCAGCATATAGACAGACACAGACCCTTTGTTTCTCTCCCTCCTCCCAGCTTTTGAAAGTATCTTGTCTCCTCATTGGTCATTTTGGTCAGGTGCCAGCGAGGTTACCTTTAGCTTCTTAACCCTTTACAGGTGAGAGGATTTTTCCTCTGGCCAGGAGGGATTTTAAAGGGGTTTACCCTTCCCTTTATATTTATGACAGTGATTGTTAGGCTTTTGGGATAGCCCTTTTAAAATCATTTTAATATTGTGCTACTTCCTTCAAGAGGACCTCCTTGCATGATCCATTTTTAGTCACAAGGTCAGTTGTTAAAAAGTTTAGTGAAAAAGAAGTATGGTAATGAGCTTACTGCTATTAATTGCTGCAGGCTCTAAAGCAATTTATGATTGCTTTTTACAAATTAATCAGTGTATATTTTAATATATTTTATTTCTTTAAAAAAGCTGGATTTTGTTTATTAACATCTACTTGCTTTGAAAGGGGTGATAGTTTGGGATCCTACTAATTTATCCACCTCCCTTTAATTAAATTACATTTGCTCCTGTGTGTGAGTATATTTTTTCTTTCTGTGACCTAAATTCAACATTTAATCTATAGTTGACTTATGTTTTCAGCATACTCCACCTACAGGATCTGTGTTGCTAACTGGTTTGATGTTTTCAAAAGAGTCATTGTTTTTTTTATATAACAGTTGCAGTACATTTAAACCAAGGCCTGAGTGACACCCGCTTGCTTGTATGTGAATATGTAATATGGGTACTCAAAAGTAATGGCAGTTAGTAATGGGCCAACTTTAAAAGGTTCAGAAGTTTGGTTCAATTCAGATAAGTACACAAATCTTTGCAAAGCTTATCAGAACTTTGAATCCCTGAGGTCTGCAAAAATTGGGTCTGGAAAGCTTATGAGAACAGATTTTCATCCTGGTGCCAGATGGGCTGGAAATAGAGTGATAACACCTTTTCTTGTGGTATTTTAGTACTTCTGCTTCCTTTCCTATATAGAACCAGAAAATGCAGAGGAAAGCAAAAATAATGGTAATAATGACAACAAATAAAACTTGAGCTAGTGAACAGGAGCAGCAAACAGGGGAGATTTGCAAGGGAGTTGAGACAGGAAGCATGAGAGCCAATACACCTAACAGTCTCTAAACGTAGGTCAATAATCACACCCCAACAAACAAACAATATTCCTCTCCCTTCACAAAAAGCTGCAGGAGTAAAAAAGTGCAGGCAGAAGGCCAGCAGCAGAGTGGGAACTATCCAGTTTATTGCACTGCATGCAGCATGTATGATTACCTGCCTTGTGAGCAGGTGGAATATGTGTTCGTTGTAAAGAGCCCATGGCCCTCTGAGGCTGAGTATGGGCTCTTGAGACCAGAGAAACTAACCTGACCTGGAGAAACTAAGGGAGACAGAGCAGTCACAGATGACAGTTTCTGGGACACTTCCAGTCTGAAAGCCTCTGTACTGTTGAGAAACATGAAAGTCCTGGGGAAGTAGAACATCAAATTGGAGCTGAGGAAAACAATCCTGTAGTTGGGACCCTTCTTCTAAATCAGTGTTTCCCAAACTTGGGATGCCGCTTGTTCAGGGAAAGCCACTGGCGGGCCAGGCTGGTTTGTTTACCTGCCGCGACTGCAGGTTCGGCCAATCACAGCTCCCAGTGGCCGCGGTTTGCCGCTGCAGGCCAATGGAGGCTGTGGGAAGCGGCGCGGGCTGAGGGATGTACCGGCCGCCACTTCCCTCACTGTTCTAGATGATGTCATGGTATCCTCTTGCACTGAAGAAACCTTTCTTGGAGAGGGAATACCAGTTATTGGGAAGAGACAGATAATTGTAATGCAGGATTAAATCATTAGAAATATAGATAGCTGGGTTTCTGACAATGGGGAGAACTGCTTGGTGAACTGTTTGCCTGGTGTAAAGGTTGCAGATCTTCCAAGACAGCTAGACAGAACTTATACGCAGTGCTTGGGAGAAGCAGGTGGTCATGGTACATGTAGGTACCAATGACATAGGGAAAGGTAGGAAAAAGGTCCTGGAGGCCAAATTTAGGCTGCTAGATAAGGGATTAATTCACCTCCATGGTAGCATTCTCTGAAATGCTTCTAGTTCCATGCACAGGGCAAGTCAGATTGGCAGAATTGCAGGGTCTCAATGAGTGGATGAGATGATGGTGTAGGGAGGAGAGTTTTACGTTTATTAGGAACTGGGAAAGGAAGAGCCTATACAGGAAGGATGGGCTCCACCTAAACAAAATGGAACCAGATTGCTGGCTTGTAAAATTAAAGAGGTTGTCGAGGAGTTTTTAAAGTAAGGGCTTGGGGGGAAGCTGATAGATGTGGAAGAGCACATGGTTCTGATAAAGACATTCCATAGGGGAGGATCCATTAACAGAGATTCTCTATATCCTAATAAAGAGGAGAGGATCGAAATTGATAAAGTACAAGAAGGAACCAATGAGAAAGAGTCGAATGTAAACATCCCATTCAATTACATCACACAAAGGCAGACCACTAAAAAGTGACAAATTTTGTAAGTGCTTATATACAAATGCTAGAAGTGTAAATACTAAAATGGGTGAACTTGAGTGCCTGGTATTAAATGAGGCTATTGATACAATAGGCATCACATAAACTTTAGAGAACAATGATAATCAATGGGGCACTGCAAAACAGAGCACAAAATATATAGGAATGACAGAGTGGGGTAGTGGCACTATGTGTGGAAAAAAAGTATAGTCAAATATAGTAAAAATCTTAAATGAATCAAACTGTACCATTGAATCTCTATGAATAGAAATTCCTTGCTTGAATAGCAGCAGGGATATACTACTGGACACCTGACCAGGATGGTGATGGTGACTGTGAAATGATAAGGGAGATTACAGAGGATATACAAAAAGAAAACTCAATAGTAATGAGAAATTTCAACTATCCCCATATTGACTGGGTACATGTCACATAAAGATGGGATGCAGAGATTACATTTCTAGACACTATTAATGATTTCTTCTTGGAGCAGCTATTCCTGGAACCCACAAGGGGAAAGGCAAATGCTGATTTAATTCTAAGTGGAACATATGTTCTGGTCTAAGAGGTGAATATAGCTGAACTGCTTGGTAATAGAGACCACAATATATTTGAATTTAAACAAAAATGCCGAAAAGGTCCACCACAATAGCATTATGCTTCAAAAAGGAGAACTACACAAAAATAAGGAAGCTAGTTCAACGGAAATTAAAAGGAATAATCTGAAGAGTAGAATGCCTGCAAGCTGCATGGAAACTTTTTAAAAGCACCATAATTAAATGTATACCCCAAATTAAAACATATATTAAGAGGGCCAAAAAATCCCCAAAAAACAAACAAAAAAATGAACCCCTGCCCCCCATGACCATGGCTAAACAACAGAGAAGAAGAGGCGGTTAGAGGCAGAAATGCATGGTTTACAAATTGGACATCAAATCTTACTGAGGAAAATAAAAAGAAGCATAACTCTAGCAGGTCAAGTGTAAAAGTACAATTAGGCAGGCTGAAAAAGAATTTGAATACCAACTAGCCAAACACTCAAAAACTAAGAAAAAAACAAGTTAAATACATCAGAAGCAGGAAGTCTGCCAAACAATCAATGAATAATCAATAAGAGTACAGGGATTCACGTAGTTCAAGGTTATCCAGAATAACTAAATGGTAATCATGCAAATAACACCCACAACCAATCAGACTGCACAAAAAAGGAATTTTTCAAAGATTAAAACTAAACAAACCAGATATGCTAAAGAAACACCACATACTAAGGAAAGAAAATTCAATTTGCTTTAGTTATTGAATAATGACCTATAAATAAATAAATAATAAAAAATAAAACTATTTAATCTATATTATTTGAAAAGGAAAGATTGAGTTCATGTTATTCAAATAACACAGGACAAATTAGCTTGGCTCTACCTTCATCCTTTACTGCAGAATATATATATATATATATATATATATATATATATATATATATATATATATATATATATATATATATATATATATATATATATATATTCATATTCCTGCATAAGCCAATAAGAAAAGGGTTGAGATTCTAGCTATGCAGAACGTATGAGAATCACAGTTTTACAATCCCATTACAAGATTTAAAATATTTCCAGTTAACAGTGTTACATTAACATATTCCTCTTCTCAATTTATGAAGTCATTTCAAAAGAAGGATGTCATTTCCTTTAAAAAAAAAAAGTTATTGTGAACAAAATCTTGAAGAATGTACTTACAAATAGGTGGAAGGTAAAGGAACTAAATGAAATATTTGCTTTGATTTCTCTTTCCCTGTTTTCTGGGAATGGACGCTTTAGGGAGATCACTAGATACTAAAATCAATGCTGATTTACCTAAAGTATATTGCATATGTTTCCTCAGGTTTAATAATTAGAGTATGTTGCTGATTAATTGTTGTTTTTAACTTCTTTGCTATGTAGTAAGAGGTTTCATAACAATGTTATGCTTGGCTGGTGAACAGTAATTGTGCTTCTGACCTTTTCTGTTACTCCAGAGGTCTTCTGCATTTATAGATTCAAAGGCCAAAAGAGACTGTTGTGATCATCTAGTCTTACCTCCCATATAACACATATGGTAGAACTTCCCAGAAAATCATCCAATCTTGATTTAGAAGCTATTAGTGATGGATATGCCTCTACAACCCTTGATAAATTATTCCAATGGTTTATTCTTTCATAGTTAAAAAATATATGCCTTATTATCAGTCTGAATTTGTCTAGCTTCAATTCCAGCCATTTAATCACGTCATATCTTTCTCTGCTAGGTTCAAGAGCCCATTATTAAATATTTGTTTCCTATGTAGATACTTATAGGTTGTAATCAAGTCATCCCTTAGTCTTCTCTTCGTTAAAATAAATAGATTAAGATCATGAGTTTATCAATGTAAGGAATATTTTCTAATCCTTTGGTAAACCTCATGACTCTTCTCTGACCCCTCTCCAATTTATCAACATCCTTCTTGAATTGTGGGCACCACAACTGGACCTCGTATTCCAGAAGCAGTCACACCAGTGCCATTTAAAGAAAGAAAATAACTTTTTTATTTCTATTCTAGATTCCCCTGTTTATGCATGCCAGGATCTCATTAGCTCTTTTGGCCACTGTGTCACAGTGGGAGTTCATGTTCAGCTGCTTATTCACCAAAACCCCAGATCTTTTCAGAATCCCTGCTTCCCAGGAAAAAAAAAATCTTAATCTCCTGGTCATAGATTTCTCCTTGTGTTCCTTTGCTTCCCATATCAACTTTCTACAATTCCTAACTTCTGATTTATATTCATTACTATATGTGAAGGATACATGGGGGAGAATGTTGGCTTTGCTAAATGTTTAGTCACACCATACATATGGTGCAAGCCCCTCTGTATGAACATTGTGTTTGAGAGAGAAACTGGTTGGAGTGCAGACAGAGCCAAGGAGCATTGCTGTACTCAGCATCATTCAGTGGGAAAGGGAATGAAGATGACATTAAATTGTTGTGGATTTTAATGCATGGGATTTAGCATGGGATAGGAACACACATTCCTGGTGGAGAACCCAATAACAGCATAGTAAGAGAGCGGGGTGTGCTATTAGTGGGGAAAGTGGACAGTCTAGTGCTCCATAGGACTCATCTGCAGGCTTTGGGCCTGCTTCTTCATGGATTCCTAGCCTATCTGGGGTTAACAGGACCCACCTGTGACCCTTTAACAAAGTCACCAACCCCAACCCAACTGAAGATTGATACTCCAGGGATGTGGCACTGGTTACCACATCCCAGTGTCAGAGCCAGCTGCACTAGGGCCAGTCTCATAACAACACATTGGAAATGGCTGATCCTAGCAGGGGCCTACTGATCGATTTCACTTCCGGATTGATTGAGGGCTTGCTACTATTTGATTCAGAAACAGGCCGAACTCACTGGCTGCTCAACACATTTCATGCTTGCAGCTGTGTTTGGTCCGGATTCCTGTACCTGCCTTGGGCTTCTGTCCCACTTGCTCTCGTACCTGCTTCACTTCTGTCTTTTTATATCTTAACATTCTTGGCTGTAACCCTGGCTTTGCTTCCTGACCATCTAACCCATTGGCTCTCGCATTCAGCCTCTGCTTCCTGGCTCTGACCCTCAACTCTGCTCTCGACTACACTTCTGGGTGTCTTGTGGCCCTGATCCTTGACTCTGCTATAACCTTTAGGCCTGGCTACCCCCAAGGTGCCGACCATTAGACCTGACTGCCCACATCCTGGTCATGTCTCTGACACACAGTAAAGTTTCCTCCCTCTCTGAAGAGAATATTCAGGGCCAGATCTGCAATCACAGCTCACTCCATATAGTGGGGCAGAATCTTGTAACAAGGCCACTTTTAAAATAACAGAACCCAATATTCCAATTTTCTCCTTATGGGTAGTTCTGGTCTAGAAAGCGGTAGTTGCATATGCAACAAGTCTGGCACCTGTGTGCATTCAGAATCATAACTGTTCACCTTCGTGACAAAAGGTGTTACCGCTTTTAACTCCTTTTAGCTCTGGTGAGCCAACTCAGCTGAGAGAGTAAGTGCTTTTTATTATGCATCATTGACTAGCTTCCATTCAGTCTGACCTGTGTAAACCCACTCTCTGCCATTGGCTTATACAGGTGTTATTGAGAGCTTAATTTGAAAACAAGGGGATTTGCACTGTTTTCACTAAGAGCAAAATTTGCCCAGTAGAAAGAACTCACTTTGATGATCAGAGCTGAATCTATGGGACTGGAAATAAGAAAAACATCATTTTATATTTTATACAGTCATCACTGAGAGACTAAACACTTAGCCCCATGCATCCATTTCCACTGTCACTTTTCACTAGTCACTGTAAGTATGGCCTATGTTCTTTGTTCCTAGATGTACACATTTACATTTAGTTGTATTAAAACACATACTGTTTGCTTGTGCCCATTTTACCAAGTGATCCAGACAACTCTGAAACAGTGACCTGTCCTCTTCATTATTTACAGTTTTCCCAATTTTTGTGTTATCTGTAAACTTTCAGTGATGATTTTGTTTTCTTCCAGATCATTGATAAAAATGTTAAATAGGAGTAGGGCCAAAATGGAGCAGGACCTCTCCTAAAACACACCTGCTTGGTGACAATTCCCCAGTCACAATGGCATTTTGAGTCCTATTAGTTAGCTGGTTTTTAATCCATTTAATGTGTGACATGGTATATTTATATAGTTCTCATCTTTTAATCAAAATGTCCTGCAGTACCAAGTAAAGTGCCTTAGAGAAGTCTATTATATCAACACTATTACCTAAATAGAGGAAGGTGATGATAGCTCTTTCATATATGAGTATCTATCACTTCCATTCCAGATGTTTTGTATGTCTAATTTGTCAAAAACAAAATCTGCTAGTTTGTACCAGTATGCTTATATGTGTGCAATTGCAAATTTTTCACCCCAGTAACTATCCATCTGTCCTGGAGTAGTTAGAGATATGCAGGAGCTGAACTCAACTCAAAATCTCCGGTTTAGAATCCATATGTAGTATTTGCAAGACTGACACACACGTAGACACTGTGACGACGAGTTCCAAACCTATCCTATTGTAGAGCTCCTAGAATGCTCACTACTTTTTACTCATAGTGACCCAAGAGCAGCTTGCAGTTCTAGATATATTACCTCGCAGCTCAGTTTTAACCACATGAACAAAAGTGTGATGTAGATTCTGGGATCTTGAATAACAATAATAGAATAACATAATAATAAGAATTAATAATGATATGGAGAGTCTTTATATGAGGATCACAAGACAGTTTAGCAACACTTTTTTACTGAACTCCCCTTTGTAAAGCAAGTGGATACAGTATTATGCCCCACTCCACCACCCAGGAAATAGAGAGGCTAAATGAGTGGGTAGTTAGTGACAGCATTAGACCTATCTATCTTTCTGTTTGTCTGCATGCTCACCTAAAACAGCTATCCTTAAAAGAAATGTCCAACTTTCCTTTTGCAGTTAGATAAAGTTATGGTGGTAGATGGCTGCCACATAGGCCTTGAGGAATAGATGAATAGTTTAATATTGAACAAAAGACATGTTTATTACATAAGAGTTCTGACCGACATATAGCTTCTTCCTACTCAATAAGGGCCTGATCTAAAACCCACTGAAGTCAAAGGAAGTCTTGCTATTAACTTCAATAAGCTTCAGCTCAGATTCTAGCACAGAACAGAGAATGTTAAAATGATAGCCATAGACTTTGGGTCTAAACTAAGCTATGACTCATTGCTGGCATTGCAATTCCAGGTTGGGCATCAGAACTACATACCTACATTCACACTGTATTGAAGTAATGTAACTATAATCCGGTGCCGTTTTGTTACAGGGTAATACGAGAGTTTCAGAGAGAGCAAAGATACAGCATTTCTGGTATTGTTTTTTTCCTAAGGTCACATTATTACCTTGTGTAGTTTAAGTTTCATTATAAATAAATAAAGTCTGTCCTACAAAGTCCTGCTGTATAACATCAATTAAATATGAATTTTATTGAAACTGAATCAGGACAAGAACAAAACCACAGTGGATTATGTTAGTCTTTCATCTGAAAGTAATAAAACTGTGATATTCTGTAACTGTTATCAATGTTTTATTTTAACTTGCTTCCATGCCTAGTTTAATAAAAAAAGATACCAATTTTGCTGTAAGCCTTTATAAAATATTTTCCATATGTGGTGTATCTTTTTTAAAAACTTGGCTGTCTTAAAAGTGTTCTTTTCTATGTTTAACAAATGAGAAAGGTTTGTGGATGCATATGGGAGCTGATGCTAGGAAATGCTACTTTCGCATCCTTTCCTATTCCATGCTTATATTTTTTTAATGCAGTTTGTTTACGCAATCTGAAACTGCCTTGCATTTTACTGAATCCATATCCCTTTTCTATCTCATGTCCTACTAGTCAGATACCATGGTAATGTTGCATTATAAATTGACAGACAGATGGTTAATATCAGTCTTCTTGTACCCTTTCCTCATGACATTCAACCCTGCTCTCTACATAAATGAGAACTTAACTCACAGAGGGGAATTATTCTGTTATTGTTTTCTCAAATTGAATCATACCTGACTCTGCAAGAAGTTATATTCATTTCAATGGGATGATTCAATATGAATAAGCCCGGAAAAATATGATCCTGAATAGAGAAAGGGAATAAGTAAGTTTATGACATAGCCAACTAACTTGTAGTAGGTCTTGCAGAGAGAAAAGATCTTGAGTAGGGATTCAGGGGAAGAGAAGGTAGTGGCTTTGCCGACCTGCTGAGGAAAGGTATTCAACAAGTAGAGATTAAAGTGGGAGAAAGCATGGCAATAGATATGAGAGAAGAGGGCCACTGGGATGTCAAAACTGGCATGATTAGCATCATACAAGGACAATGTAAGAGATACGAGAGGGAAGGAGTTACTTAGTCTTGCACTCATGCAGTAGCCAGGTCAGTGGAAGAGTGTCACTGAGGATACACATATGCCATAAAAATGAAGTATAATCTTAAAGACATTTATTAGATCAGAACAGGAACAAGCGCAGAGTTTACAGAGAGTAGATTAGCTGCAGTATGGTGTCATGCCTGCCTAGTGTAATTGACTATAGCATTAGGACAACAAGAAGTACCACTACTCTCTCTGTGGGCTAGCCTCAAGAAGGAAAAAAGAATGTGGGGAAAACCTTTCCTAAACGTTAAGGACAGATTTACAAATTTTCAGCAGTGAATTAACTGAGCTGTCGTATGATTCAAAATAGAATATAAAATTATTTTCCAAATGTTCCAGTTCTCTTTGATTGAAGGAAATCTATGATAGGGAATGTTAGCATATTGTCTAAAAAGCAATATATAACAAACCCAAACAAGCATAATCCCAAGAGTTAAGTCGGTTAATAAAGTTGCTGACAATTTGAATCAGAACCATTTGCTAGCAGTTTCATTCTCTCTATGTAGCTTTGGAGTCTTAAAGCTCCACAGAAAAGAAATCAGCAGTATGACAGGTGTTTTTTTTTTTTTTTAAAAAAACATTGATTCATTAGATTCATTTGGGTCTCTTTGAATAATCTCGTCTTCAAGTGTTCATCAAAGGGAAGACCTAGTGAACGCTGATCTGTGTGTGAAATGCTAGGAAGTCTAGGAAACAAAATATCTGTTAAGAGTCCACCAGGTTCCTTAACAGTCAAAAAATTGAGAAGGGCATGCACACACAACTACTGGCAATAGGCCTGCTCCATTTAATACTTACTTAATAACTGACTTCCATAGTCACCCTCCACTACTGGTTTGTTGTCCTCCATTTTTTGACACATTGCTTTTTGATAGCTCCCTATTTGTTAACAATATGAACTGTCTGTCCCGTCACCCTTTCTTTCACAATGATTTGTTTTCAGCAGGCTCTCAACCCCTTCCTTTACCCCTCCTTATCATATCCTCCTGTCTGCTTCATGCTTTCATATTCTGTTTCCATGCTCTTTTCAGTCCTCTACCCCACCTTCTAATCTCTCTCTCTCACTCTCTCTGTAGATATTGAAATGGTCCGATCAAAGTTGGACTAGAGTCCACACATTTCTCTGTCTTTCCACTGCTCACATTCTTTCCCATGCTCTTGCATATAAAAAAATGAATGGATTTAAAGATAATGGCCCAGCAGGCAGTTGAACCAGGTGGTATGGCCCTGAAATTAGGCAATAGAGGGAAGAAGAGCTCCACTAGCTAAAATAAAAATTCATACAGACAGATGTTTTGTCTACAGCTATGAAAGGGGAATGAGAGTGACCAGTAAAGGACTGACTGGTGGCAGGGAGACAAATAAGAGGATCTGCTAAGTGAAAGGAAGGAGGAATTCTGTTGGTGAAGGGTATGGGATATGAAGGGTGGAAACAGCTTCTCATGGCACAATTCTGTCTTTCTCTGACCAGCAAAAATCTTTAGGGGGAGGCTGCTGCTAACCTGACAGACCTCACCATCCAAAGCACTAGGAGTTCTTCACTAGGAGGTTTTCCAACTACACCCAGGACTCTTCAGCCGAAAGCTGCTTCGACATCATTTGCCTTTGAGCAACTGGAGACCTCTAGCTTCTGCAAAACATGGAAAGGAGTATGCGCGCTTTCAGCTGTAATACAAATTTTCCATTCTAGTCCTAGCACTAAGATATATGGTTGCTGCCAGATAAAGTCTCACCCCGGCTAGAGTGAACTACAATATATTTTGCTACTTATGTGTGTCAAAAAAGCTATTCAAGAGACACCTTTAATAACACAAATGAAGCGGGACATGGACTAATGTTCTATTAAAATGCTCCCACTCACTAAATCTGTATATTTTAGCAGATTTTACTGTAAGGTACTGAACTGGAAAATAAATAAATAAATAAGATAAATAAAAAGGTTAATCGACTACTGTACATTATCCAGATTTTCTGGGTAAGGATAATTGTATACAATTCCAAAGCGTTGGGCAGACTAATCTATGGTGTGCTATTTTGGAATCATGAAACCAAATGCACTGGCTACTGTTCGATGAGTAGAGCAGAGAGTTCAATGCTAGATTCACTGCCAAATCTATCCAAATAAATGTGTTTTCTAGACCATTTGATCTAGGATGCCTTCTCTAAGTCACCACTCTATGTTTTTGCCTATCCTTTCCCCTACAGCTGGCTCAGCCGTTCTCCTCTCCTGTGCCAAGTGATCAAACAGCTCCTGCCACCCATCTTTAAAACCCACTTTTGTCAGCTAGCATCCTACCACTTTTGTCATCTTCACCTCCCATTGCCATGCCTGCAGCCAGTCATGCGGCTGGGTAGAAAAATTAAATAACACAAACTGCAAAATAACTAAAACACCAAAACAAAAAGAGAAAGTCACTTCAAATGATTGCAGATCTAATCTACAAATGTAAATAATACTCTTCTGAGGGCATATCTGCCACTTCTGTGAACCCTCTATCTCCCCTAGCCCCTATGGTTTGTTGGATTTACTTGATGTGGTTCTACTTAATTTTAAAATTCTTGGGTGAAATCGTGGCCTCCTGAAGTCACTGAAAAAATTCCCATTGACTTTAATGGGGCCAGGATTTTACTCCTTTTCTCATATAGAATGTCTGCAAAGCAATGTGTGTGTTATGATGACATAATATAGTTTAAAAAAAGCATCATTTTAACTTGTTCTTCATAATCAAATATATTTGGTTTTGTTGCTTGTACATATTGTGGTGACTGCAGTGAAAGAATAATTGAATTTTAATGGTTGACTGTGAAGAGGGGATTCTACAATGAGCCATGTAGGCATTTGTGTTAGGATGACATGAAGCAGTGTGCAAAGAATAGTAAAATGCATCCACATAGTTGCTGTCCATTATTACTACTTCTTGACCCTATCATTTCATACTATCAGATTTTCTCAGAAAATTGGGGCTAACCCACATTGCAGGTGCTGCACTAGATTAATCAATATTTGAGCTTTTCCCAACCTTTGAATGCACAAGTACATTTGTTCTAATAATACCAGATTTAGAGTCAAGCTTCCAGATTGAAATCTTTCTCAGTGTGATCCTAAGCGAACATAAAGCTGCTCAGCAATGTAATAAAGCTGGGACAAATAACTGACTAGGAACACAGAACACTGGGTTAGCTGCAACTGTGAGTTTAATAAAGCTTTTCTGGAAACCACAAATGTGATCCCACTTACATTTTGAAGTCTGGAATCTTCAGGCCTATGCAGCTGGGTGATTTGGAATGCCCTATCTTTGGCTTTCATGATGACTTCCATTTGTTAAAATGTGACTGGCCTTTTACCAACATTAAAGCTTTTTTGGAGCATTCTGCTGTTGATTTTTTACTGTTCACAATGTTTTCACTGCCAGAAGCACCAACTAGGTTCTGTCCATTCGGCACATGCTGGAGTCACAGGAGATCTAGTAGACTAACCATGGACCCAGATGCTCCTAGTTCTACTCATGGCATAGCCACGGGTTTCCTGTGTGGCTTCAAGACAGTTTTTGCACTTCTTTTTGTTCCAATCCCCCTCATCTGTGCAATGGAAATCATAGAACATTCTTACCTATTTCACAAGGGTATTTGAGAGTTGATCAGTTATATCCTCAGTGGGAGCAATATTAAGTATAATTATGAAGTATACAGTGTTATGATGCTTTACAGAGAAATAACTTTAAAGCAACAAACAAACTCACAAAAAGAGAAGAGGAAAAGAAAGATAGGAAGAAAATGGGGGACAAAGAGAAAGGGGTTTAAGGCAGCAGTAAGATCATGTGGTTGTGTGCATAAACTGCTAAACATCTTCATGATTTTGCTTTTTCTCAATACATTTTATTTGCTACTTTGAAGCCACAGTTGTTTCTTAATTGCTTGTTTGTTTTATAGCAGTGGCAGATTTTAGTGGGCAGCCTGGTTGAAAAATGCAATTGGGCCCCCTTGTCTGTCAGGTAAACAGAGAGGAATGGTGCTCCAGCAGCATACTAACCCTCTGGTCTCAAAAGAAAGCTGGCCTAGGATAGCTCCTCATTTTCTCCCTAGACCGATTCAATCTCTGCCCCTCCAGTCCCACACCCTTCCACAGCAGTTTCTTGGATATGTCTCCACGAATCACTTCAGCTTTGATGAAACAGCATATTTTGACCAAAACAAAATAGTCAAAAATGTTCCATACAGTTCTAATTAGTATGTAATTTTGAATGCAGTACATTATTGCAGTTATTTCTCCCCAAAAAGGTACAAGAACCAGAGACTCTATGAAATATGCTAGGGACTTTGCTATTGTTAATCCATTTTACATGGAAGGCACTCAGATACTACGGTAATGGGTGTTAATATAAAACCCTAAAACAGACAGATAGGTACATATAACTAGTTATTGTAATCAGATCTTTTGCCTGAGACAGATTTGATTCTCTTTTCCTGTCTATGGTCACATTTTCTATTCTTTTTTTCAACTTAGGAGATATTTCTATACTTTTTGACATTTGGAATCTCATTGTTAGATGTACAGTACAAATTTATTCCTGGCACAGTGTCTCTATTATGGTACATCCTGTACCTCATGAGCATTTTGAAATCTTGGCTCTGACTATGTAATGCAAACTAATGCTTATTAAAAAGGAATTCCTGTTAAGAGATAAAAATCAATCATGAAACATAGGTTGTTATACTCAGTTCAAGTCTTGATCCTCTTATAAGTGCTTTAATTCTGGTTCACTGAGAGGAGATTAACTGAACTAGTGGGAATTACATTTAAAATACTTACTTATGAGCTTAATTAATGAAGAAAAGATTTATCACATTTGTGGTTAAAAAATTCACTGAGGCTTATTTAGGAATGCTTTGTCATCCTAAATGCCTAGCCTGACTGAAATTACTTTTACAATAATTATGCTAACTATTTTAACTTAACCTTAGCAACGAATATTTAAATAACCCTACGATGCCAGTGAGGACATAATTTTACCTTGTTTACTGCTGGAGTTAACATTTCATTAATATATGGTGTAGCAGCAGGTACAATCTCAGACCTAAATCTCATTATACTGTTTATTCGCCAAGTTCAGTGTTATATTTACAGTTTTCATTGACATAAAAAAGAAATCAACTTGCAGTTTGATTTTATGGAACTTTTCAAATGTTATGGTATAAGAAAATTTTCCTTTTAAAACCTAGTATTTGTGATTAGTTTTCATATACGCTTGGGGTTGCCAACTTTCTAATCACACAAAACTAAACATCTTTGCGCTGCCCCCTCCCTCCCCTGAGATTCTGCCCCTTTCCTGTCCCATCCCACCCTGCTCCGAGGCCCCGCCCCCCATCACTCCCTCTGTCACTCACTCTCCCTCACCCTCACTCACTTGCTAATTTTCACTGGGCTGGGACAGGGGGTTGGGGTGCGGGTGGGGGTGAGGCCAAAAATGAGGGGTTCATGGTGCAGAAGGGGGCTCTGGGCTGGAGCAGGGGGGTGGGTATGTGAGGGGATACTGGCTCCGGGCTGGGAGTGCGGGCTCTGGGCTGGGGCCAGGGATGAGGATTTTGGAGTCTAGAAGGGGGCTCTGGGCTGGGGCCAAGGGGTTTGGTGCAGGAGAGGGTTGTGAGCTGGGGTTGGGGTTGGGTTGTTGGGGTGAGGGCTCTGGGTGGCCTCTTGGACGGCTCCTGGAAGCGGTGACATGTCCCTCGGCTCCAAGGTGGAGGCAAGCAAGGTGGCTCTGAATGGTGTGCACTGCCTGAACCCACAGGTATCACCCCTGCAGCTCCCATTGGCTGTGGTTCTCAGCCAATCGGAGCTGTGGAGCCCGCGCTTGGGGCAGAGACAGTGTGCAGAGTTCCCCTGGCCACGCCTCTGCCTAGGAGCCGAGGGACATGTCGCCGCTTCCGAGGAGCTGCACGGGAGCCAGGTAAGAAGCCTGCCTTAGCCCCACTTTGCTGCCAACCGCACTTTTAATGGCCTGGTCAGAGGTGCTGACCAGAGCTGCCAGGGTCCCTTTTCAATTCAGTGTTCCGTTCAAAAACCAGACACCTGTCAATCCTATTTATGTTGTGGGCCTATTTAAATGGATACTTGAAGTTATAATATCCCAATATGTCATACTAACAATTTTTATTAACTCACTGAATCTCAGTCACAATTACACTTTCAGATCAATGAAACCACTGCTTCTCTAAATATACAATACATGCAATACAAATAAAATTTTAGTGTTCACCTGTTAACAAAGCATTTTGCCTTGTCACAGAAGCAAAAACGGGAGCATTTTTTTCTAATACTCTACCCCTGCCCCAGTGTCTCTAAAGCTGATGTTGGCAGAAGTACAGCTGAAGTAAACATGTACCCACGCAGAGTTGAAAATTCAGCTGGGTTCCATTTAACATTTATATTTGCAGAAAGTTGAACTGGATTTTAGCCATCCAACTCCCATTTTGCCTTGTCCCTTGGAAAATTTTCAAGGTCATGTCATGGATGTAAGTATCATTATCTTTTGCCAGGAGCAACATGGAACTGTTAAGTATGGAACAATGTAAATTATCTTTTATAAAAGCATGTTTATTGAAAGTCATCTATTGGAGAGTTGTTCTGAAACTTCCTCAGAGCAGCTTTGGGTCAATTACCATTAGAAAATACTAGACTTTTCCTATATTTCCTTTTAAAAGATTAAAGACATCAGCCTGTGAGGTGCTGTATGCCCCTTGGAAGGTTCTGAGTAACCTAAAGCCCCACTGAAATCAACAACTCTTACTGAAGAGAGGCTCTCAACATCTAAAAGAATTGGGCTGGATGGATTTATCATTAAATCCATCATAAGCAGTGAGCTTATGATCTAGCTCCAATTGCATGTCCCACTAGGACAAAGACATTCTATTTTTTGTGTTCACTCAATGTGCTTAAGATTTAGGGTCTATGTCTGTAAATAATTAAAATGCTACAGGTTTGCATGAGTGAATCCAGCATTTCCAATGTGGACAGTTAGCAAATGACATAGTACAAATGGAATGAGCTATCTTAAAGACACTCTAAAAATGGAGGCGAAAGTTGGCAACAACATTTTTACCATGAGGACTGCAGGAACAATATAAATATTGTAAGGAAAGATATAATGCTCATACAGTGTATAACATGCAGAATAGAGACCCAAATTTGAACTAATATTTCTTGCCTCTCTGTAAACACATCATCCATTTTGCTGCTGTCCATTAGTAAATATTCTTATCAGATATCCTCTGTATAGCCAAACTGATTGTAGCTTTCTAATTTTCATTTAAGTGTTCTCATTCACTTGTTCAAAGCTCAGCTGCTATGATTTTTTAAAAATAAATGAATATAAAATTAATCCATATACAAAGCCATTATCAGAATGCATATATTTTATCTTAAATAAACACACTTTAAAAATGAAAATATTTGAAAATCAACTTTGAAGATGATGAAGTGCCAGCAATGTGCTTGATTCTGCACACGATGTAAAATACACAGTCCACAACAGAATAGGCGACATGCATACAGAAGATCAAAGATGGGAATGACATGACATTATGATGATTTCTACAATTATTACTTGTCTTCCAGGATCCAAGTTCAGGATTCTCTGTATTTTTTTTCTGCAGTTGATGATGTAATATGACTATAACTGAAATTGGAGTAAAGGATATAGAGGATGCAGTGCCTAACCTTGTGATAAATCAATGCTGTCATCAGTTGATGAAGATACATGGAGTTCTGCATTCAGGTTTTGGTAGCAAAGAAACATCTTTTCACCTTTCATTATAGCTCTTGTATCACACTTACTATCACACACTGTGTTATTACTTTCTGTCACCTGATAAGCTGGTTATAAGGCACTGCGATACATTGTGACACAAGGCAACAGCTAACAAGATGATAATCCAGGTAGTTTGTAACTGCCACAGCTGGGTTTTCAGTGAAGGCTTCAGATTAAAATTTTCATATGTAGGTGCCTAATGTTGGGTACCTAAATCCAAATTACAAAACATCAGATAACTTATTCTTTTTTATTAAATCACAAGAGTGGCCATTTTTAGGCCCTGATCTAGGAAAGCATCCCAGTTCAGAACCAAATGTTAGGATGTGCCCAAGTGCTTTCTTGATTTGGGGCCTATAGTTGCAAAGGGGAATTGTGCCACAGACTTTAGGTACAAGAGTTGAAGTTAATATCACCTTTTCAAGCATTACTTATAAGGACGTTAACATTAAGCACAAGATTATTTCCAATCATTTTCAGATCTGAGTGTCTATTTGATTCACTCAAGGCCAGATTCTGGCACCCTTAGTCCCACTGAATACTCCTCGGGTGGTCCATTTGTGGAGGAAGGTGATATTTGTAATAAGCACAAGCATTAACATTTAACCCTTAGATTGATTAATTTTTATGATAAAACATGTTCATCCAAACCTCACATGTGGATATAAAGGAAGTCAAAGACAACATAAATAAACAACAATTATCCCCACTCCTCCACATTGGCATGTACCTCATTTATTTCAGAAAATACCCGTGTCATCTTTTATACGAACACGTTCTAATATCAATTTTTTTTTGGTTCTACTAGACCTAAATTTCAAAGCTATTAAAATATATTTCATTAAAAGAATAGCAATACCCAAATTAAGCGCTCTTTCTCTTTAACTATAATGGCAGGATCAGTCAGATTTTGATTCTTTAACTTGTATGATTGTAGTATTGCAGACTGTGCGACAATTCCTCTCTAATGGATGTCTAGTAGATAATGAGTGGTGTCCATAAAGAGAGTTTGGTGCATATAAAGAAGCAAGTGAGGAATGTGATCAGTCCATGTGCTAATGGAATAATCCACATGAAGGGCTTCTTTCAGCCTTTGTGTGTGTAACTACTGAGCGAAAATAGGTCTCAATTTTAGCTGGTTAATGGGAAAAAAAATCTACTGACTCTGGAACTGTGTTCTAATTCTTTGACCTGTTTCCAATATATTTACACTGTACAGGTATCCAACAACTAAAGGGTTTTATTTACTTTCAAGGCTTTAAGCACTAAAGTTACATTAGGTTCTTTGTGTATTTTCTCATAAGCATGCACAAGAATTCCAATCTGAACTGATTCCAAGACTAACAAGAAAGTTGTGATTTCCATCAAGCAATCAGCATTAAATGTAAAAACAAGGCAATTATTAAGGAGTTGAATGTAAAGTTTCTGAAATGAGTAGTAACAAGTCTGTCACTAGACCAGTACTTATTATATACCTGAGAGGAAATACATTATAACTTCATTCTTATTTAAATTAAGGGTGAGACCCTCACCCCTACTCTGGCCCTTTTGGCTGCATAAAAGAGCTGGGAATGCAAATAAGGAGCTCTAAATTTCCTGGTATTAGTAGAGGGAGGGCTCCCTTGGCAAGGACATGGTAGAAGACAGTTGTCAGCCTGTCTTTGATGACCCCTCCACAAGCCCTTGTGTACAGGATGTGCTGTGGGAGGGGCTGCAACATGGAGTGCTGTAGAGATTCTGGGCAGCACAGTGTCACATAAGGCAGCTCCAGCAAGCTACTGTCACTTAGGCCCCAAAGCTAAGTTACCTCAGGGGCCACTCTAGAGCAGCATAGGAGAAGGAAGCAAAGCTACCTTAGCTGCCCATTTCCCTTGGGCTGAGAGTGCTGTGCTGCACTGCTGGGTCACCACAGGAGTCTCCAAGGGAAGGAATCCAGAGCCATAATTTCCTCTCAACTCCAGGGAAAATAATTTGTTGTTGGCCTAAATGAACATCAGATTACTACCTCTTCAGCCACCTCAGCTCTGGGGACTGCTATGTTGAGGTGGGGATGGAGCTAAATCTCTGCCCATTCCTTGCCACTCCCTGGCCACTTGCTTCAAGAGGTGAAGTGTAAGTGGCCATGCAGTACTCGTGATTGCCACAAGGTAAGTCTAGGTAGACTATGCAGGGACACTGGCGAGGCTGGGAGAACTTGTTATAACTTGTTTTGGATTTTTTATTGGAAATTAGAAAGCAATTTCCTCTCACATGAACTTGAAAACTCATTGTCTTATATTGAAAAAAAAAAAAACTAATGTAAACTATCACTGTATTACAGGGATCGGCAACCTTTGGCATGCAGCCCATCAGGGAAATCTGCTGGCAGGCCAGGACGGTTTGTTTACCTGCAGCATCCACAGGTTCGGCCGATCGCAGCTCCCACTGGCCACGGTTTGCCGTTCCAGGCCAATGGGGGCTGCAGGAAGCGGCGGCCAGCACACCCCTCGGCCCGTGCCGCTTCCTGCCACTCCCATTGGCCTGGAACAGCAAACCACAGCCAGTGGGAGCTGCAATCAGCCGAACCTGCGGACGCTGCAGGTAAACAAACTGTATTACATAGACAACAGATTGTATTTCTTAAATCCTGCAGTTTCGTCCTTTCCTTACCCAGAAAAAATAAAGTAGTATTTTAAGCTTCAGTCGCACGTTATTAATGTCTTTCTCATCATGTGGGCTAATCCGAGCTTGATTGTGAAATGTGGCTTTGCAGTTGGCAGGCCCTTAGTGTGGTTGAACTGCAGTGTAATAAATCCGGCACTGTTGTACCAAAAATAATGCCAGAGAGCCAATTTAGTGTTAATCCATCAGACTGGCATCAGGAAATATCATATGACTTCTAACTAAAAACAACACATAACAAGAAAAAAGCACCCAACCCTGGATCCATTATCCCTGGACGATGCCGTGAGTCAGATGTCATTAGAGTTTGGCTGATCTGCTTATATTACACTAATACATTACCTGTGTGCTATCAGTTTCATGATGTCTTAGTGTAATACATTGCAAAAAAAGAAGAAAAAAACAGTAGTCCTTTGAATGATTTTGTTCTTGGGTTGTGGAGTAAAGATGATGTATAGTATTTCCCCATTCAGGTCTACTTGCCAGTCTTACTGTCTCTACTGTGTTACAGAATTCCTGAATGTAAATTCTCCAATCTAAGCTCAGTGCAAGCATATTAGTGGAGACCTTTTCCTGGACACTGAAAATTTTCTCCAGAGACCTTGCCCTGCTATCACAGGGAAACATTGAAAGTGCTCTAGGAAACTATATCCACAATAACAGACATTTTCCTGGGAAGATAAGGTTCTCTCCACTCCATCCACTTTAGGTAGTATAACAGATGGTAACCCTAACCTAAGTAAAATGAATACAGGAGCAGAGTAGTGTGGATAATTGCAAGACAAGATTTAGATATCTAAATCAGATTATTTTTCTTTTTTAAATGAACTGACAGCTATCAGACATTTTAATTTTTACTGTCACCTTCATTTATTATTAGAATTTCTTTTGAATTAGCTGATTTTTTTTTCCACTGGGACTATTAAATATCAAAATTGTAAAGCACAATAATCTTATCATGGGTTTCAACATATGTACTTCCACCAGTACATAGTACTCAACATATTTACTAGTGGAAGTAGAGGGAGGTTCGGGTCATATTTATGTAACCCCTTCCCTGAGGGATAACACAAACCTCCTCCCTGGTGTCTGTTAATTTCAGAGACTTCTCTTCTCCTCACAGGAGGTTGGGTCTTGGGTTCTTTGTTCTGACGCTTTATGCCTCCACCCAAGGTAACCCCCCCTCACTGTGCCTGGGACACAAGGGGTGCTATCCCTCATGAAGATAACTAATGCTATTACTCTTAACAAGGAGTATAACCCAGTATACAAACAAAAAAATACATTAATACAAACCCCAATAATTGAAATATATATGTTTCAGAGTAGCAACCGTGTTAGTCTGTATTCACAAAAAGAAAAGGAGTACTAGTGGCACCTTAGAGACTAACCAATTTATTTGAGCATAAGTGAGCTGTAGCTCACGAAAGCTTATGCTCAAATAAATTGGTTAGTCTCTAAGGTGCCACTAGTACTCCTTTTCTTTTTTTGAAATATATATGTAAGGATATCTGTATAACATAGAGGACTTTATTGGGGACAGGAAAAAAGAGAGGCTCTAACTTTAGGGAAGGAAAGGGACAAGATTAACTAAAAGACAGCTGTAACAGATTCCCCACCTCCCGACATTCACAATACCATAAACTCCAGCTCCCAACCTGGCACCTTCCCAGGCAGATGGAATGCCTAAGATGAACCCAGGGATGGGTGTAGCAGTGCTGCAAAATTTGGCTGGTTAAAGAAAACAAAAGGGCCCTCTTACAGTGTTTTCACCCCTGAGTGGGGTAAGGTTCTCTCCTGGCTCCCTGAAGCCATGTGGTGGCCTCAGGTGGCTCTTAGTAGCTAACTGGGTTAGATCTCTGCCACTCTGGACACTGCTCTCTGAAGGGCTGGAATTGTCTAACCGTGCACTAGATGCCACAGCAGTTTGAAGTCTCCCTCTGTGCGGAGTGGGAGTTAAGCAGAGACTTCCTGAGCTGCTCTCCTTCTCTCACAGCTCCAAACTTAAAAGCTCTAAAAATGAAACTAAAACTAGTCCCTTTGTCTCTGAGTCAGGCTTTTTCATCCCACTGAGGGACTGAGCAATCCTGGCTCTTCATTGGCCCCGCAAACTGTTGGTATAAATCACTCCAACTCCATCAGAAACTACTGTATTAGTTTCAGCAGGAGTTTCCAGTCCTTTTGTTCTCCCCACTTCCCAGACTCTAAATAGGATAGTATTTGGTGCCTGGAGGCTCTACAGCCGTTGTTTTGTGCTCCATATGTAACCCTTCTGCCAGTTGGAGTTGGCAGCAACAAGGGCCCGGTTCCTTTCCAACAATACAACACAGAACTGGCTAGAGCTCCCACCCAGTAACCTGGAACACACCATCCTTTGGGCACTTCTAAGAGGCAATACTTCCATTCTCACAAGCACACAGTCAAAGTGTAAAAAGAAATGTTTAATAAAAAGGGAGAAAGCTACCCAGCATTAGCTTGGGAAAACACCACAAGCAGATTCATAAACATACTTTGGGCAGTGTCCTTTTGCCTCAGGTTCTTAAGTCCAGCAACCAAAAGTTTCTTTAACATGCCCTTCCCTTCGCCCTCTACCACATCCCACTCACAGTAGTTGTCCTTGGCCAGTGAAGACCAAGAGTTCAGAGGTTCATTTGATGAGTTCACATACCAACCCGGCTGGGGGCGGGGGGGAAGAAAGGCATCTTGCTCACTCCACTGTCCAGTAGCTTGTTCTGACATCAGCCGCGCTGCGGCCGGCTCCACCAGCCTTGCACCGCTCTGCACCCTCTGGGATGTCTTGAGCTCCCACCACTTAGCACAGCTCTCAATGATTTCAGCTCTGTTGGTCTGCAATTAGATATTCTGTTAAAAGAAAAGAGTACTAACCAATTTATTTGAGCATAAGCTTTCGTGAGCTACAGCTACAGCTACAGCTTCCGATGAAGTGAGCTGTAGCTCACGAAAGCTTATGCTCAAATAAATTGGTTAGTCTCTAAGGTGCCACTAGTACTCCTTTTCTTTTTGCGGATACAGACTAACACGGCTGCTACTCTAGATACTCTGTTGAGTCTGAAGCAGCTCTGTTATTACACAACACAGGAAGGAAGGAGCTATGAGATATGCTGATGGGTAGAATCTCTCAATCTCTCCTATTGAAGCTGTTGCTCTGTGGCTATGTCTACACTTAGAGCTGGGTGTGTGTGATTCCCCGCTCATGTACACATACTCACACGAGCACTTCTTGAGCTAGCTCACCAGAAATGGTCGTGTAGCTGCAGTAGCACAGGCACCCGGTGGCATGGGCCAGCTGCCCCACTAGAAACCCTACTGGGCCTCATGGGTATGTACTCAAGGCAGTTTACCCATGCTGCCACTCATCACTGCTTGTGCTGTGGCAGTTACACTATTATTTTTAGCATACTAGCTTGTTGAGAGCTAACATGAGTATGTCTGCGTGGCCTGGGAACCACACCCTTAGCTCCAAGTATAGACATAGCCTCAGAGCAACAGCTTCAACAGGAGAGATTGAAGGAGTCCCACATCCCATAGCTAAGTAGTTAGAGAATTTCTGAGAGGTGAGAGACCCCTATTAATATCTTTTCCCCCACTTCTGGAAGAGGGGGGGAATTGAACCTGGATCTCCCACATGCTAGGTGAGTATTCTAACCATTAGAGAAAGTTATAAAATGAAAATCACTATCATGACCTCCTCTTCCATCTGTTTGGCATGGAGAGAGGCAGGCACATAATTCAATTCTGCAAGAAATGCCTAAGGCACCTGAGGCACCTGATTGTAGGCAATAGGTTCGTGTTCATGGAACACATGAAGCCGGGTCAGAAATGCCTATATCAGAGAGTGGGGTGCGGTTTAGGCCACACCTTTGTCATCAGCGTCTCCCACTGGATAGCTTAGGCTGCTCCTCACCTAGCATGCTGTTTTCTGTGGATTGTATTGGAAGTGAAGGAGTACCACCTACATCCTAGTGCCCTGTTTAATCACTGTTAGGTTGTTGCCTTCTAAATCATTGCGGCAGATGACAAATACAGTATGTGGAGCCCACTGACTCAGTTCAAACTCAAAGCACCTAGCTTTAAAAGATAAACAAACAACTCACCCGACTTCTAGAGCAAAAGAGACTAACCACCTTAAACAGTCATTGTGACAAATTGTGGCCAACATCCTGTTTCAAAAAAATATAAATTACATTAAATTTATAATACTTGGGTCAAATTCTCAGGTGGTGTAAATTACTTAAATCAATTAAACTATGCTGATTTATGCCTTTTCTAAATCTGTCCGATTATTCCTTTAAATACCTTATGTGGTTGTTTTTACATTTACAGGTTTAATAATTGCACAAAGGCAAGTCTGATTGTTCTTAATGCTAACAGAAGTAGGGCCTGATCCAAAGCCCTTTGAAGTGAACAGAAATACTCTCTTTATTATCAGTGAGCTTTGAATCAGGCCCCAGCTTGCCTTGTGGAGTTAGGGAATGTGAGCATCCAGATGCTAAATTACACTTTGGGTCAGAAGGACAAAGAGGTCTAGGAACAGAAATAAAGTGCAATTCAAGAAGGATTGACTAATTTACCTATGGGAACTTCTCAAACCCCACGGCAGGGAAGTGTGGATAAATGGTATTGCCTCTTCTAAATTATAATGTTTTGAATTTTATGGAACACAACCTTTCTTTATTTTTCTAACTATCAGCTGATCTGTGGAGGACATGGCTATTTGTTTCCAGGTGAAATTGGCATGGACACTAGAAGTGAATGTGGAGTTACTCTACTATTCTCTCGGAGGTATGATGAAAAAGTTATCACCACCACACTGTCATGCACCCAGTTATACAGCAGAACAGAAGGGCAAACTCAAGAATGCCTGATATTGTGAGAAGTATCAGTTTAGCTTAGCTAGCTACAGTGATGTGTGTTAGTGGATTAAAGCAGCCTACTGGAATTCAGCAAAAACCTCTGCTAAATTGTCAGTATAATATTGGGATGTACTGCATTGAATAAATATGGTGGTGTGAGGCATATGAGGCATTTTCAGTGTGCATTTGTTGCTTATTAATAGGTTTTTCTGACATTGTTGGACAAGACTACAAGATTTTTATGGTTTTCTGGATGAATTTTCCTCTCATGGATATACTCTGTCATGGATATATATATATATATATATATATATATATATATATATATATATATAACATGTATTAACAACTACACGTTACTAAATGAATATAAGACATGGTCCTCTGCATATTATCACTGCACTATCTGTATATAACTCATCCCAACAATAAAATATTCTCACAGCAAGCATTACTGGGTCTGTAACACCACATACTAATCAGACTGTAGTGATTGCTCATACCAACCAGAGTCTGCTTGCTCCATAACAGAGTCAACAAATCTTATATCACCAGTTCAGTGATTCTGCTTTTATGACAGTTGTTGTGGGTACTGGAAACTAAACGTGTTAATATAAATTTAAGCAATCAAATCACAAAAATATACACAATAGGAAGTTTAACTAGTCAAAGGAAAAAAAGAAGAATTGTCCATCTCATTAAGAAAGCTGTGATCTAAGAACTCCATTTAATAGCTCACTTGGGATTTTGGTCATTTAGCTTTCTAACCACGGTCAACCTCAGCACTGCATTTAGGCAAAATTAAGTGACTCATTATCCACAGTTTATTTGCTCTATGAATTTGCCTATGAATAACAGAGATGCACAAAACCAGTAAAAAAGTACAGTATTCTGCAATAATGTCAAAGACTTCATCTTACTTACTGTTACTTCATTGTTCACTGATTCAGGCATAACCAGTAGTAATATCAGTAATATTCATGTTATTCTTAGTAGTAGGGTTTACAAAATAAGTAATAACAGTAGTAGATTGCAGCTAGCTGAGGATAACATGACCACATATTCGAACAGGTCTGACTGACATATTTCATCCAACAGAGGGCAGTATATTCATATTGTTAGAGGAAAGAGATTAACACAGAAGCAAAGTATATTATTATCCAAAAGCTGGACTTAAATTCTTTGAGTAGGTCCCTAAATTGTGCAGCACTCTGGCAAAAATTCTGGGAATCCTACAGCAGCTTCAAGTACATTTTTAAATAGAGAATTTTAGTGAATTAAACTGGAAAATGAAGAATATAGTCAGTACCGTAGCCTATGGGTGATTCATTTTTGTATCAAATTCATTTAACTGTACACTATTTTCATAGTTTTAGCTTTCAGACTTGGGTTTCAGAGTCAACAATCTACTAAGCTGCATTAGACTGCTCACACCCCGAAGATATTATTTCAGGATGTCATCAAACTCAGGCAGAACTCTCTGCATTCATCTGTTATACTTGCACCACATTCTCAAGTTTATCTCCACACCTATGTGAGTGTAGTTAGTCGTTGGCTGCATGTGTGTTCTCTCTCTGTGCTGCACTAGCTCTGGCCAGATAGCCCATTCAGCAGGCTCCAACTGACCTGCCCAATAAGAACACAAGACTTGGTTTAGTAGTGAAGGCATGAGGCCAAGTCTATTGTCAAGAATAGTGTTAGATCCCCGGATCAATGTCTACAGTTACATTAACACATGTATGCCCGTTGCAATGGACTCAGCTCATTTAATGGCAGGACTTTCCATTCCCTCCTTGGCTGGCCAAAGACACTCCCTCCGAGACCCCTCTTTATACACCGATACAAATAAGTTACGTATTGCCCCTCTGAGATGGATAGTTATTACCCTTTACCTTGTACATGTTGGTTCAATCAAAACATCTATGTCTACCACACTGTCATTTGATCTTTAAGAAGGAGTCAGTGTGTCCGTGTATCATCTTTGGGGAGTGTGTTCGTACCATACTTGGTATCAGGGTGTTCTGGTAGCACCCTTCTGGAATGCGTTTACATGAGTTTCCTCTGCTTAGTACTTCTCAAGAATGTGTGTGTTTTCGCAATACTGGCCCCTTTCTTCCCAGTTGCTGGGATCAAGCAGACATGTTTTATAACAGGGTCTGACTTCTGCTCACAGCCTGACGTTTGCTAACTTTGCTTTATATTAGCAAGGCTTGACAACTACTTTAGTTCAGGCCTCAGACCTCATCCTGGGCCTCTGATACAAGGCCTCATGTCTCAGGCTCTCTTCCTACTACAGTGGGCGAGCACTTTTTACCAATGTAAGGTACCAAATTCTAGAGCACAGTTCTGTGGCAAGAAATTATGTAAATTATGTGGCCACAGAACAAATGGGGCCCTCCTTATGATATAAAAGTTACTACATCATTTTTCATAAGGGTATGCCTTGAGAAGTTGCCTCTCATAGGTCTATAGAGCTACTATTGTTTGCTATTCTTGCCATGGCATTGAAATGTCATGCCTACTGCCTTTCAAAAGAGGTATCTTCTCTAAGCATATACAGAAGTGAAGCTCTCAAAGCGATCATCTGCATTAGCATATAGTTGTATTGTAGCCATTGGGGTATCAGGAAGAAAATATTAAAAATAGATGCATTATTAACACAAACATATTTTCATTTCCTCATTAAAATATGAAACATCTATGTTTCCCTTAATAATCAGCTTTGGGGAGGATGAAAGTCTTCTGTAAAGCACCAGATGGGAAAACATAAGTATTGGTTTAAGGGTGCCCATTGCCTTTGTAAACATTATTATTTGATCTAAAAACAAATCACATCCAAGGCTGCTATCATTAAAAAAAAGCCAGCACAGTCCCTCCTTCTCTGTCTTTTTTACATTCAATTACGCTGTTTACAGATAATACTATATGCTCCACAGGCCGTGAAAAGATTGATGGATGAAAAACTCCACCAAGTGCTTTATCAGCTGCCTGCCTGCCTTTAAATGTAGTCCAGCAAACATGAACTATAGTCTATACAAATACCTGTAACTCATTTCAGAGAAAAGTCTGTTGGGAAGAAAATGCCATAGTTCACTTTATGAAAAAAAAATATTTTTTTTGAAGAAGCAGTGGTCTCACTTACACAGAAGCAAATAACTGATGCAACTCAATTTAACATAAACTTTGAGTGTAGAGCAATGTTAAAAAAATACCAAACTTTTTGACTAACTTCAACAGCTGAAGACTGACCTACTCTTAGCCACCATGAAACTACTTCATCTTTATAAACATTCCTTCAGATGAAAGCCTGGATATGGGGTGTGATGCGGTGTTCACTCCACACCAGCCTCAAAAGGGTTAAGGAAGCTAAGGAAAGGGGCAATTAGTGAGATAGGCCACAGGAGGGGCTTAAGCTGGACAAGCAACCCCTGATTAGAAGATGGAACCCAGATGCACAGGTGTGGTCTGGGATAATATAAAGCCAGAAAGCTGGCAACAGAAAAGTGGCTGTAGTAAGAAGTTTGCAGTCACTCTCTATGCAGTAGAGTAAGAAGGATAGACCTGAACAAAAGAGTAGGAGTCTGGCCCTGAGGGATGGGTGCAGCCAGAAAAGAGAAGGGTGGGGAAGAAAGCCTGTGAGGGGTAGAGCAGGAAGCAGCGCAGAGAGATACAATAAGGCTGAGGATGGAGCAGACATTAACTACATGTGGTAGGGTCCCTGGGCTGGAACTTGGAGTATGGGTGGGCCCAGGTTCCCTTTCCAACCACTTATGGAGTGGCATTGATAGGACAGTGGATGCAGGAAGACTCTATACCCTAGAAGAAGAAACCACATAGTGACCTGTCTGAATCACGAAGAGGAAGTTGCAGCTCCTGGAGTGAGAGGGTATGCAGAGTGAGAGAGAGGACAATGGGTGGAGACACTGCAAGGGGAGGTGCTGGAACAGGAAGAGAGCTATTCCAGAACAGACAGGAAGATGTGCCACCTGCAGTGAGTTAATACTCCATGACATGTAGTCCTACAACATGCCAGGAGAGCTAGTAGACTTGGCTGCTATCAAAGCAGTAGAAGAAAGGAATTCCTAAACTCTCCACCAGGAAGGTCCTAACTCCAAACTTTCAAAACTCAGGATTATTGGTAAAATCATCCTGATTTTTGATAAGTCTGGGATCTGCTAGGATCACTGCTACAAGGGGGGCGGGGGAATGGTGTGGCACGTAGCCATCCTAAAGTGTGTAGGGCTTTATACATTGAAGTGTTCAAAGAAGCACAAATGAAACCAAAGCCCACTTTGAACACTTGGAGCTGTACGCTTTCTGCAGCTCACACCTCTAAACAGGCAGGGTCCCATTGGCTATAGTTTCCAAAAGGCTTTCAGAGGTAGCCCCAAGTAAAAAGAATATTGCAGACTGTGACCCTAGCCATGTGGGGAAAGTATGGGCTGTTTGACCAGTACTTGACACTGCGATCAAGTGCACAGGAAGGAGATTAAAGGGGATGGGTAATGAGTAGGGACCTACCAAATCAATGGCTGTGAAAAATGCATCACAGACCATGAAATCTGGTCTTTTGTGTACTTTTACCCTATACTATCCAGATTTCATGGGGGAGACCAATGTTTCTCAAACTGAGGGTCCCAACCCAAAAGTGGTTGTGAGAGGGTTGCAAGTTGATTGGAGGGGGGGTTCAGGTATTGCCACCTTTATTTATGTGCTGCTTTCAGATCTGGGTGGCTGGAGAGTGGCAGATCCTGGCTGGGAGCCCAGCTCTGAAGGCAGTGCCACAGCCAGCAGCAGCGCAGAAGTAAAGGTGGAAATACCATACTATGACACCCTTATTTCTGCATAGCTGCTGGTGGCGGTGCTGCTTTCGGAGCTGGACTCCCAGCCAGGAGCTGCAGAGCTTCCTGCAGACAGGGGAGGTTCCTGGAGGTGGGTCTGACCCAGGCCCAAGAGTGGCCCCTGCAGGGAAAGGGGGCCATCCCACACCAGCCTACCCCGGACCAACAGCTGGAGCCTGGCATATGGTATAAGCCCTTGGCCAGAGCACCCTGAGACCAGCTCCAGGCCCAGCACCCTGGTATTCAGGAGTTAAGTGGGCCTGGGGCTGGCTCTGTGTGTGTGTGTGTGTGTGGTTCCCATGGAACCCACTCCCAACCACAGCACTCTGGACAGTCACCCATGTTGCCCAGCTGTAAGGCTGGCCTTGCTCCCCCAAAAGTGAGAACCCCTCCATACTATGATGCCTTCAACTCTGAAGGCAGCACTGCCGCCAGCAACAGCGCAGAAGTAAGGATGGCAATACTGTGATCCCCCCACAGACCCACTTTTGGATTGGGACCCTAACCGTTACAACACCATGAAATTTCAGATTTAAGTATCTGAAACCATGAAACTTAGGATTTTAAAAATCTTATGACCAACTGACCAAAATAAACCGTGAATTTGGTAGGGCCCTAGTAATGAGAAGAGCTCTGGCTCCATCCTGCAGTTCCCAAGCCATTATAGCTGACTAAGCATGCAGCAAGTAGTTCCAAAAAAAGGGGGGGTGAAATAATTTTCCTTCTCCTCAGAGCAAAGCAGGAAAAGGAGAGGAATTGTCATTGAGTCCCAGTTCATTATCTGCTCTGCTTTTGGAGCAATGCAGCCATGTGTTAGCCTTTACTCTGGGCAGATTATAAAGTTGCAAGCTATCCATTTGTGATTTGTGCATCTGCTTTACATTATGAACAATTAGTAATTTGTTAATATATTAATGAACATATTGTAACTCATTAAGTAACAATGTTTAGTGAACTAAAACTGCCTTGGTAAAACCTAAACATTAAATTAAAAAATACGTTCAGTATAAATACATATTAGTGCATTTAATGTATATAATACTGCACATCCTTGAGAACTAAGCACTTCAGAGTCTTGTCTTCTCAATGCATGTGTCATAAATATAAAGGAAAGGGTAAACACCTTTAAATCCCCCCTGGCCAGAGGAAAAACCCTTTCACCTGTAAAGGGTTAAGAAGCTAGGACAACCTCGCTAGCACCTGACCAAAATGACCAATGAGGAGACCAGGTACTTTCAAAGCTGGAGGGGGGAAACAAAGGCTTCTCTCTGCCTGTGTGTTGCTTTTGCTGGGACCAGAGCAGCAATGCAGGTCAGAACTCCTGTAAAGAGTTAGTAAGCAATCCAATTAGATATGCATTAGATTCTGTTTTGTTTAAATGGCTGATAAAATAAGTTGTGCTGAACTGAATGTATATTCCTGTCTGTGTGCTTTTTTGTAACTTAAGGTTTTGCCTAGAGGGATTCTCTGTGTTTTGAATCTGATTACCCTGTAAGGTATTTACCATCCTGATTTTACAGAGGTGATTCTTTTACTTTTTCTTCAATTAAAATTCTTCTTTTAAGAACCTGATTGCTTTTTCATTGTTCTTAAGATCCAAGGGTTTGGGTCTGTGTTCACCTATGCAAATTGGTGAGGATTTTTATCAAGCCTTCCCCAGGAAAGGGGGTGTAGGGTTTGGGGGGAAAGACATTTCCAAGTGGGCTCTTTCCCTGTTATGTTTGTTAGACACTTGGTGGTGGCAGCAAAAAAGTCCAGGGACAAAAGGTAAAATAGTTTGTACCTTGGGGAAGTTTTAACCTGAGCTGGTAAAAATAAGCTTAGGGGGTTTTTCATGCAGGTCCCCACATCTGTACCCTAGAGTTCAGAGTGGGGAAGGAACCTTGACAGCATGTGTGTGACTACCGCTGATGGGACTATAGACTTAGGGCTTGTCTACACTGGCAATTAACAGCGCTGCAACTTGCTCACTTAGGGGTGTGAAAAAACACCCCCCTTGAGCACATCAAGTTGCAGCACTGTAAAACACCAGTGGAAACAGTGCCCCAGCGCTGGGAGCTGCACCCCTCATGGAGGTGATTTTTTTTAGAGCGCTGGGAGACCTCTCTCCCAGCGCTGCGCCACGACCACATAAGGCACTTTAAAGCGCTGCCGTGGCAGCACTTTAGCATTGCCCGTGTAAACTAGCCCTCATATTCATCCATTTATATCACAAGATTTGGTGAAATTAGAATCCAAGCTAATCATAAATATACCAGGGAATATTATAATAAAAGGCCTTAACAGAGTGATGTGAGTTTTGTGTAGTCCTTGTACTTTTAATAACTATGATGTTGGTTTGGTGGGGCTGAAGGGGGAGAAATAGCACCTGAAATTTCACAGTAAGTAAGACCCTCCACTACCTAGAGGCTGGTGTGTGTGTGTGTCAGTCACACATACACAAAGAGAAAATTCAGCTAATGCTTGGTCACCTCTACCTATCAGCACGTGGCAGTTAAGTCTCAAGACCCTGCATCTTCTCTTACTGGTCTTGCCTTTGTAAATTAACCCCACTAGTCAATTTTCTATTAACAGCCAGAATTCAGCTAGAAGAACTGCGTCTGATCCCATCTCCAGCTGTACCATGCAGCGTGACATGGGGAGGGAGGGACTTCTCCTCTAGCAGCACCTCTCAGGCTCCTCCATTCACATCCTGCTTCTGAATCCTTAGGTTTCAATCACTGCTACTGCAGCTGCCTGTCTGACCACTGTCAATACCAGCCTGATCCTGCCACCCTGCTCATCTCTTATTCTCCACCACTAGATCTGCTTCACCTTAAAGCAGCTGCTGCTGCAGTTCAGCTCAGGACAGTTTCTCCAACACCAGGTGCAGCTTGTCACCAAAGTAGCAACATTCCCTTCTCTTTAGTTACAATGAAGGGAGTCACAGGTTGCATCACTCAGAGGCTAAAGAACAACCATCAGCAATTGGCTGCTAATGGGCTGTGGCCTCCAGGCCCAATTTTTTAATGCTGAAAAGCCACCTCCCTTCCAGGATTGACCCAGGCACCTGCCTGCCAATGATCAAAACTTCTCCCTCTGAGCTTTAAGTAACTACATTATGGCTAACTTCTGCTGTCCATGAGACTGGTAAATCTGGAGAAAGCCGATTGAAGTCAGTGGCATTATTCCAGATTGATACCAGTGTCAGTGAGAGCAGCATTTGGCCATTACTAATAACAGGTCAGATTCCTAACACAGGCATACAGTAGTGGGAGTGGGTTTAAAGAGCCTCTACCCCATTTGGCATGGCCTGCGTAAGGGCCAGGTTGAACTACACTCAGATGACTGGAGGAATTGTGCCATCAGTATTCAGCATGGGTCCATGGCACCCCAAGCACAGGATGGGTAAGTAGACGGACTAAGATGTCCTTCCCAAAAGGATGAAGCAGTGGGTGCATCCTCTTGGCATGCTCAAGGAGTTCAGGGAAGCCAAATTCCTTCAGGGCCTCCCCCTCTGGTGATGTGTCTGTTCATTGCCCCTTATGTGGCCATATATACTGTAGACTTTATTCTGTCTAGACATGGCTTAAGGTCAGTGGAAGTTTAGCCTGAGTAAGAACGATAGGCTCTGGGCCATAATATCTTTTAAAAGTTCATTTAAAATGTAATTATTGGGATTTGCCACAGCCAGATTAACAAATGCAGACTCCTTTTGTCTATGGTTCTGAATTCTGCCAGGTGAGATCCCTGGAGCAAGTTTCAGCCATTCAGCTGTTGCTGATTTTATTCATCCTAATTCAGGAAAGGAAATTATTTTCTTCCTACCCAGGGATATTGGACTGCTGCCTCTGGCAACACCCACAGTCAAGCATAGAAGATAAGGATGTGCCAAGATGTAACAAGCATTCCACTGAAATGACAGGATTCTATTGTAAAGTCATCAGTAAATCAGCATATATGATTTTCCTATTGGAAGATATCTTATTTTACTTCATGTCCCCCTGTGCTGCTTTCACAATGCTGGGTATTCAAGAGGTCTGATGAATAGAGTTTCTGTTTGATGGAATGTTCCAACAGGAGAGTGTTTCATGTTCTGGTAGTGGACTCTGAGACTGGGTAGGGGGCAGACTGATTCAAGGGGTAGGTGGGATAGAGGAGAAAGGCAGTTGGGATGGTGAAAGCCACCCTAGGATCACCCCAATTCCAAATATACTTTTTTGGCTGCAGGCAAAGAGGGCTCCTTGAAAGCCTCCCACTTTCTATCCATGTTAGAGCATCAAATCTTAATTCAGCCAATCACTGGGCAGGGCTGCAGGCCTGCAAATGCAGGCTTCACATCTCTGCTTCCATAGCGCTCAACTCAACTTCAACAGGACATGGAAGCTGACTCCATGTAGCCACCATCTCATGACAGGTGCCTGGAATGGGGAGTCACAAAACGAGAGAGCAAACAAACAAACAAAAAATTGAGAAGAAAAAACGCACAGAAATGAAGACAGGTAAGAATGCAAAAAGCAATATCTAAGAGACACAAGTACAGAGCTAGTGGGCTGGCACATGGTGTAAGGCAGATACAGTAGGAGTAGGTGTCCATCCTCTAATTCATTCCCAAGGGAGATATCACTGGAACAATGTTGGAGAACATGATTCCAGCAAGAATAATTCCCCCCTCCTCCCTTCAGCAATAACAAAGATTCAAATAGTTTATGCTAAACACGTGATAAGAGGCAACAGAAACTCTCTACATTTGTCTGATACTTCATTATTCTGCACACATATTTATTGTGTGATATGTATAAAGGTTGCGATTTCCAAAGAAGCCTGTAGAAACTGGGAGGAAAATTCCCATTGAATTCCAACTTCCTTAGGCTCCTTTGAATAAATTCCCAGGCAATATTATGTTGGGGGAGTGTTGAATATCATGATGGGTCTGTTCAAATAAAGCTATTATTATTTTGTTTTCCTTTCACAAAAGCCATTTTATATATACATTTAAGCAATAAAAGGAGGTGTTACTTGCTAGTCTATCTTATTCTCAATGCCTTTATTCAATAATTACATAAAATAAAGGCAATAAAGTTTTCCTTTCCTTTCCTAAAGTATACAATTTTCAGTGCCACTGCTTTAAAGGAGGACCTAGCTATTATCTCTGAAAGCTGAAGTTGCAATGAATGGATTAAAAATGTGAAGGAATTACATCCAGAGGAGGTGGGAATGTAAACAGATCAGATGTTGTTTCAGTCATATAAACATAACTCTCACTGCAATAAGTGGAGTTACTTCCAATTTACACCAGTGTAACTGAGATCAGAATATGTCTCTCATACCCCAGACCACTGAATGAGACTAGCATTGCATGCAGTTTTTCTAATTTGTTATAATTTATGAGCAGTTTAACAAGGCAGCAACTGACAACGGCTGGGGGATGAACTCATAAATCTCACAAATATCTATTCAAATATTCTTTGTCAACAGGCTCATGTGTGCAGCTGATTGAAAGGTGTTCCATAAAATTTACTGTTGATGTGGCAACTTTCTTTCCCACCCATGTCCTGCAGCTGCTGTAAAAAGTGAGCCTTAAATCTGTGTTCTGCAGGCCATACCAAGTTACAGGGGGAGATGAGAATTTTGAAACTGGATGTAGTGAGGACTCTTATCTTGGACCAGATTACAAACTTCTTCCTCACACTGGTGGGCAATTACTCATGTGACTCATCCGGCTGACTACAGTGGAACTCCCCTGTGTGAGTAAATGCACATCAGTGCAATAAAGGATTCACAATCTGGCCCTAAAGAATAAAGAAGCCAATTCTTTTTGATGTTGTACTACCCACCAGTTGATTACTATTAAATTGTCTAAACAAAGTGATTGATATGCCCTTTCCTGAGCAAAGAAGAATCACTTTGCATACTAATACTATCTTGTGTGTACCTTCTAGAAAACGCTTTGGTTTATTAATGAAGGGTGAAGAATTTACAGCATTCTTTAAGAAAGTTCATTAGAATTGGCTGTGTCATGATTGCTAACTTTCCACAATGCTTCTAGTTTTAAAGGAACAACACTTATGAACTTACTGTGGGATTCTGCAGTAATAGACAAAAATATTATAACTTGCATTAATATTATCTCAAAAAGGGTGGGATAGAAATATTGGAGTGAGTTTCCAAAATTGTTAAAGATGTGGAAGGCTTCCATATAAAGAACCTCTGAAAAGGTTAATATTGTTCAGTTTAGAGAGGAAATGAATAAGAAACAACAGGACAGAGGGATACCAAATAAGTGTACAAAATATAAATTGGACATTCCTGTTTGCTCTCTTGAAATGCAAAAATGAGGGGCTGTTGAATGAAACTGAAAGGGAACAAGTTTAAAACCAATTAAAAGAAATACTATTTTTACAGACTATATAAATAGCCATTACCACTCATGGCCACAAAATATAATGAAGTCAAGAGCTTAGTATACATACAGTAACTTCACGTATCCAAATAAAATGGGATGTGATGGGTGTGATGACATATAAAATCAATATTGATAAATAGATTTCAGATAAGAAAGGAACCTGTTGATATAGTGATCCAAAATTGAGGACATGAACTCATTTCTGATAAACAAAACAACAAACAAAACAGGGTCCTCCACATCCATAGGAGATACTCACATGAGTAAAGTTACTTCTAGATGTGTGTATTTGCAAGTGAGGCCCTAGCATTAGATAGCCAAGATTCAGGTAAGCGAGGTTGCTATAGCTGTATCTGTATAGGTTTTCAAAATAATTTTTGGTGCCCCAGTTTTTTGGATGTCCAACATGAAACAGCTTAAAGGGCTCTGTTTCTCAAGAAGTGTTGAGCACCACCTTCTGAAAAGCAGCCCCCTTTAACATGTCTCCATTTGGCATGCAAAAGTTGTGGCATCCAAAATCACCAGGCATTTCTGAAAATCTTGACCACCTTCTTTATATACTGTCTATATATATTGCAAGTAACTATATACGCTGTCTATTAACATGACCTCTTAGATAACCTTTACAAATAAAATTTCAACAATTTAAGATTGGCTTCAACTAGATGTCAGAAATAATATGTGCCTGAACATATTGTTTATCCGGTTTGGAATATAAGCTCCTGGGATGACTCTTCTTCTGTGTTATATACTGTGCTAAGCACAATAACGGAGCTTGACAAATAAGAATAAATAATAATAATAAAAAAATGCCAAAGCTGTAGTTGCTTGACTCTGATGAAGTAGGAAAAAAATCAGTAGTTTTTTCACTGTGGAAGAGCTAAATGTGGGAATTTTAGTCAGTGAAAGCAGAATTTATTTTGGGACATACAATTCAGATGTCTTCACATTCCAACTTTCCTGCAGAAAGGAAATATCTTTTATAATAGGAGCTCCATATTGTTCAGTGTAATTCACCTTGCATGACAGAAAATGTTCTGTAAGACAGGAGGAATTTTAAGGCTCCACAAATGGCAGTCCATCTCCCTTATTTGTCCTTTCTCGGTCTTGTTGTCTTTTTTTCCCCCTTTGTCATCTACTTTCACCCACTCGCTGTCAGAAAGGGCCATCTGACGATTCAGCAAAGCACCACACAATAAAACACCTACAGGGGATAAGCAGCAGAAGCAGTTCCAATGAGCGCTTTTAAGGGAGAGTGTTTAAAAGCCAAGAGTTACACAAACTGAATGTGAAATTCTTACATCGAAGAGTTGGAGCTGATCTGCCCTAAAAATAGATATCCTCATTAACCATTTGTGGCTATGCCAAAAATATAATCTTTATTATAGGAAGATAGCTATACCTACATTACAACATATTATGATGCCTACGACAGTGGCACCTATATGTCACAACCTCAATTGCACCCCTCTGTGCTATGCACTGAACAAAAACATAGTGAGAGACCTTCCATGCTCTAAAGCTTTTACTGTCTAAACAGTCAAGACAGACATAGGGTGGGAAGGAAGGTGCCCAAGGTCCCACAGCAAGTGAGTGGCACAGCCAGGAATAGGACCCTCGCTCTCAGACCAGTGCTCTGTCCACTAGACCTAGTATAAGTGATATCTGCTCGTATAAATGTTCTGAATGTATTTACACAGAACAGCTCCTTATAGATCACAGAAGAAGTTGTGCTGGACTGAGCTTTCATAACCTTTCATGAGAGGGGAGAAGGGAAAGCAATGGGAGAAAGAGGAAAAGTACCAAATAAGAGAGGTGGGCTGTAGAGCTAAATGGACTGCACTTTCTCTAATGTCTCACTTTCATTTTGGGGATGCTGGTCCTGAGCCTAAACCAAAACCTGGTTATGAGAAACCTCCTGAATGTTAAAGGACTCTGAACCCAAATCAGGATCTGAATGTTATGGTTGTTCCTTTTCTGTACAAAGGGCTGAAGGAAAATACTGGCTCTAAACATCTCTATACTCCAGAGAATTAATTCGGGGCATGCAGAGACTGATTTTTGTCACTGTGTCAGTCAAAAACTCAAAGATCTGTAATTATGTTGCAAAACTTCTCTCCGAGGCGGTTGTGTTAGTACTGAACTAAGTTTTGATAACTACTGAGCATCTGTGACTCCCACTGAAGTCAATAAAGCAAATTCTGAAGTTCTCACTCAGTTTTTTTTTACTCTACCCTTCTTCCATCACATCTCTCTTAGGGGCAAATCCCAAGGTCAATATGTTTTATTCAAGAAAAGCTGCCTTTTAAGTGATTGGGAGTTTATCCTGAATAAGGAATGGGTAAGGGCAATTGATGTCAAAGAGAGGTTTGCAGAAGTAATAACTGAGGTCCTGCTTGTTGCTGGCCCTCAACAGGCATGCAAGTGGGCAGGGGATGAACAACAGGGACACAAAGAGATCCCTCCCCTTTCACTATGCTGTGAAAAGGGCTGTCCTTTTGTTCCCGAGCGTGAGGGCTGCTCGAAGCTCATGCCACAGTGGTATTAGCAATCACAAAATGGGAGGAGGGAAAAGGCAGAACCATGACCCCTCAGCACCCCATCCAGCAGAGCTCAGCCATCACGGAAAGATGGTGAGAACATGCTGTATATACACCCTTTACAAACGGGAAACTTGCTGTTCCACCCTGGGCTCCCTAAGGGTTCAAGAGCTCTGTATGAGTCAGAATTCAGCCAGAGGCTCCAGTGCAATGCACCATTTGGCTTTCAGCTAAAACCTGGCCCTGAAGAAGGACTTTATGATACACACACTTAATCAGAAAAAATAATCTGGTCAATTTTCATTAAATTACCAGAGCTTGAGCTGGGCTCCACAGCACCACAGAGCTCCTGTGCACTCCAGGGTGAAGTTGGAAGGGAGGGGAGTAGGGAAAACATGCCCTCTTTCCCCTCTGCTGACCAGTGGAGCATGCTGCATCTTAGAAAGGCCTGACACAGACCTCCTGCAGCTGCCTGTTCAGGCAAGAGCAATTCTGGAAGAAATGCACCTCAGAGAGGTGTCACTGAGGCACAATTCTTCCCAAGACAGCTCCTGTTGCGGTACAGTGCCATAATCTATCCCTTCAGTTTTGGCATATCTGTTTTTCTGTGTTTCCATGATTTATTCAGACTTTTATAGTCAAATGGAGTCTGATTATCCCAAGTTCCTCCTTGAAGCTCACCCTGTGCCACCCTCTGCTTGCTGCTTCCTGCACTTCTAAAACAGGAATTGCAGTGTCCATCGCTGCTCTCGCTCAGCCTCAGCCACTTTCTCAACACGCTATTAAGATATTTTTCCTCATGTTTTCCACTGATGCTCCTCATTTATCCCACCCTCTTTTTAATAATGCAGTTCTACAGAGCACTGCTCATCTGCAAGTTCCCATCTGGCATTGTATGCACAGATTCTCCTGGGTCTCTTTAGGGCTGACTAATCTGGCTGGCCAACATGTTCAGAGAGTTAGATGCTGTATTAGTCCTGTGACTCCTTCCTGCTGTAGTAGAAATAAAATCCGAGTAGAAACTTATTTTTATGTTTATGTTCATATCTAGTCTTCGCCTTGTGCAGAGTGAACAGGCTGCCCAGGGGACCTACCTGAGGATTGGGGAAGCTGGATTCTTCTCAACTTGGCAGCAAAGCTTGGAACAGAGCTGCAGCCTTTCTGTGGCTGTTACAACACATTAGCTTTATCTGTATCCATAGTGCTGCCACCCCCAACACCTTATAGGGGTTTAGGTCAGTTACTGGCTATGTACCTGCCACTCTTATGGCCCACCCAACACTCACATCAAGACAATGCTGCTGCCGGGTGTGCCCCTTGTATGGAGCAATTCAGAGCATGGGTCACAGATTACAGGAGGTGCCAGGTCTGCATGCAAGGCTGCTCTGTGTTAATAGTTCTTTCAGTAGTGCTGATAGATCATTTTTCAGCTACCAATGGCATTCAGGTGGGAATCTTTCTTGTAGCAAAAGAAGGCCATTATTGTTGGTGTAATCAACCATAGAGTGTGTATAATATCACTTTGCCCTCACACTTGTTATTATAGTCTCAATTTGCTGGAGGACTCTGATTTTAACATATTGGTTTTTTCCCCTGCAGGAGATTGAAACATTAGAAAAACCAGGACCATGATTTTGAAAAATGGGAGTGTTGCAGAGTGGACACCCACTCGGGCCCAGAGGGGCTTAAAATAGCCCTGGGAGAGGGCTGGGGCAGGGGAAAAGCTGGGCTGATTGGCAGAGCAGCCGCAGCTTAGGGCCACGCCCCAAACAGACCCAGCGGGCCTTATAAAAGCCAGGAACAGAAGCGTACACTCTCTCTCTTGTTCTGAGAGAGAGGGACATGGCTATAGAGACCTGAATGGAGGCCCTAGTTTGGAAAGGCTAAAGGAGCTGGGGAGCTCTGGCCTAGGAAAGCCCCAGGCTGCAGTAGCGGCCAGTACATCCCTTGGCCCATGCCGCTTCCAGCAGCTCCCATTGGCCCAGAGCAGTGAACCGCAGCCACTGGGAGCTGTGATTGGCCGAACCTGTGGACACGGCAGGTAAACAAACTAGCCCGGCGCGCCAGGGGCTTTCCCTGCACAAGCAGCGGAACAAGTTTGGGAACCCCTGACCTTGACAGTTCTGTACCACTGTGGTTATGATCCTTCTGGGAAGGAAAAGAGAGAAATTGGTGTGCCCTCACATGGTATAAAATCTCACTCGCTGACATTACTGCTCTAGTTGACGCTGGTTGGACCTAAGGTATGACCAAAAATTGGGTAAGTTCTCATTTTACGTTTCCTGCTTGCTTTCACCTCATTGTAAGCCCCCTCAAAGCTATTTCTCAGACTCTGCTTCAGCGACAACTGTCTGCTGCTGGTCCAAGCTGTTCAATTTTCTTTTTCAGAAAGATTCTCTCTCTTTTGCTATGACCAGTTTTAAGCCACCTGCTACATTAAACCTTTTAGTCCATAAAGGTATCCAGTTACAACAAGGTTAAAGTTGTAGTGCAGATGGGATATATCCATATCTCTGTAAATGGGTTATAAAACTTGACCTTCTTTACTCTACCGTATCTGGCAGTTCCTTGACTGTGGCTCCCCTCCCAAATTCTGCAGCAGTCTGACTTTGAATCTGGCTGATAAGACATTTATTTTCTCTCCATCTATTTGTTGCAGCATTTTTATGGATGTGTGTCAAAATATTCTGCTTTCATGTTGTTGCTCCCCTTTTAAAAAAAAAGCCAGTCCTGAACACATTTGACATTTTGCAGGCTTGGAATCTGAATGTTCCAGTTCAGGTTATTTAAGCTGGTTATATTTCAGCATGTTCTCTTTTTTTATGCTTAGAACTATTGCCCAGCTCTTAAGCTGTATCAGTCAAGGAGTTCAGTTTTACACTGAGAAATTAAAAAAAAAAGTGGGGGACATGCACATTTCCAATTCCTTCCATCATTTATATTGTTGCTTTTCCATTTCTATATTCAGCTATCACTGTTATTTGCATATAGTAATATTCTAGATAACAGAACACTCTGATTTTTTTTTTTAAGACTAGAGATGATGATAGGGAGATAGAAATATTATTGCAACAGCAAGATGGAATGGCATGCAACAAGAATTTTTGTAATTGTTTCTAAGATGTTTGTCACTTATACATGATTTTCCTAAGCAGCTTGGAGATAAGATAGACACTCTTATGCATCACTGAGCAAGTATATAATGGCAGTGATAGAAAGGAAGAATGCACTAGTCTGTTCCCTGACAGTACTTGCCCTGGGCATGCTGTGTCTCTGTCTCACTTTCTTCCTTTAAGCACAGAAAAATTAAACCCTTCTTTAACAGTCTGTTTTGTAATGTGTCCACACAAGTCTGAGTATCTCTGTATAGTCAAACATACAAATCATTTTCAGACAGCAATTTATTTTTTAAAGATAGATCATTCATCTTGTTCTTCCTAATAATATTAATCAGGATTGCTATTGCTAAGATTGTTGTTCTGAGCAGCAGCAGCTCCTTATAGTACCATTCCAGAAGTTGTTGCAAAGATAAACACCCTGGCAAGAAATATGTCATCAATGTCATATCCAGCATGGTTAATAATGGTCCAATCTTGCTTCTACTGAAGTTAGTGGCCAAATTTCCATTGACATCAAGGGGATCAGGATCTGAATTTCTAAAATCCGTTGCACAGATAATATACTTCTCTCAATACAACAGATACATTTTGGTCAAATTAGATAACCACCTTGAAATGTTATCAGTCATTTTATCCCTGAAATGTAAGGCGATAAAAAGTTACTCAAGAACCCACAGCAGCATGAACTACAGATTCATTTGTCCTGTAATGTTGAAACCACGGGGTGCAGATAACAAAGTATATTTCCCCATGCTGCTGCACTAATCCTCATCAACCCCAAATCAGGGGATTAAAGATAAAGTCATTTCACACTGGAATGAAAGGAGCTTTAATTTCTTTTCTTTGTTTTTGGTCCTGTAAACAATTTTAGTGGCAACAAGGAAGATGAGTGTGAGTAAACAGAACATATTTCAAGTTTCTTGCATATGCAGGAGAGAGCTAAAGTTAGAAAGCAGTATGAGACCACAGGAGCACTTATGGAGCAATGCAGTGGAAACCATGGCAATAGCAATACCCTTCTCTTACAGACACATCCACTGAATGCTGAGAATTTACATTTTGATTTGTCTATGAACTTTAGAGGGGAAAAAACAATTTTATAAAAAGATAATGTGCATTTAATTTTTCGGTGATTAAAATGTATGAACTCCCTTATGATTAAAGCATAGACAATAATATATAGGTTCTACTTCAAATTATTTTAACCAGTTGTTTAAGATGCTGGGTTTGTAGCTTATTCTCAAATGCCTCTTTGAAAATGGGTTCTCAGGAAAAACAGATTATAATTAATAAACAGCCTGTATCAAGGGTCTCTGGCTCCATCTTGTGGTCTGTTATGTTGCTTCACCCTGAAAAACTTTTAAAAAATTTTAAATGCAGCAAAGACTATGGATGTAATTCTAGATGTATTGAATTCAAGGAGGTTTACTTTATTTTTATTTTTTTGGCATTGACTTCATTGCGGCCAAGATTTCACCCTATGTTTCTGTACAGAAATGAGCTGGCTTTTCTTCAGAAACGTTTATATTGCCCAACAGTGTGTAGCTATATAAGATTACGTTCCTAAAAGCTTTGGACACGAAACCTTAAAACTGGTCCATTTAAACCTATCTTGTGTTTCAATTTTTGTCTCCTCAGGGTTTCAATAAAGGCTCCGTTTTTCTAAAATGTTATATAGGTGCAATATGCAGTTGTACACACAACTGTAAATTAAACAATGGGGAACTAACAAATGTCACAATAGGTCATTTTCCTTACACAAATGCTTATTTTGCAGCCCCGGGTGCATAAGCACATTTTATTACAACAAATTAGATTACATTTAGATCAGTTTTAAAAATGTAGCCTTAAAAATTTGAAGTATCTCTTCTGAGTTCTGTTAAATCCATAGACTGATTCCCCTAAGGAAATTCAGCCCTAAATATTGCGCAGCCTCTGTAATCAAAAATTGTAAGCCTGCATTGTGGAAAGAGGTTCTGTTCAACTTCCTGCCAGGCCAAGCTAGTAGGACACATGAGTCACAGAGGGGTAGTATTTTGAAAATGAGGCGTAAAAGTAGCGCCTCTATGTCGGAATAGGAAAAGATCTGGAATTTATCTAGACTCATCAGCTGGGAAAATACATGAGTGCTTACCATTGTTAGGTGATTAAAATACAAAGGTAGGATAGTAGATCCTGAAATAAGTAGCTGACTTTTAGACTAAATTAGTTGTAGCATTTTAATACCACAACTTCCCTTTATTATTACAGCATAAGCTTTTGCGAGATACAGCTCACTTCATCGGATGCATAAAGTGGAAAATACAGTGAGGAGATTTAAATACACACAGACCATGAAAAAATGGGTGTTTCTCCTTACAATGCGTATGATAGTGATCACTTAAGATGAGCTATTACCAGCAGGAGAGTGGGGTGGGGGGAAAGAAAACCTTTTGAAGTGATAATCAAGGTGGGCCATTTCCAGCACATTTCCAGGATTTAACAAGCACGTCTGAGGAACAGTGAGGGGGGGGGTAGGAGGGGAGGGGGGGGGGAATAAACAAGGGGAAATAATTTTACTTTGTATAATGACTCAACCACTCCCAGTCTCTATTCAAGCCTAAGTTAATTGTATCCAATTTGCAAATTAATTCCAATTCAGCAGTCTCTCGTTGGAGTCTGTTTTCGAAGTTTTTTTGTTGAAGGATAGTCACTCGATTTCTGATCTAAAAGTGACTATTCTTCAACAAAAAAACTTCGAAAACAGACTCCAATGAGAGACTGCTGAATTGGAATTAATTTGCAAATTGGATACAATTAACTTAGGCTTGAATAGAGACTGGGAGTGGTTGAGTCATTATACAAAGTAAAATTATTTCCCCTTGTTTATTCCTCCCCCCCCCACTGTTCCTCAGACGTGCTTGTTAAATCCTGGAAATGTGCTGGAAATGGCCCACCTTGATTATCACTTCAAAAGGTTTTCTTTCCCCCCACCCCACTCTCCTGCTGGTAATAGCTCATCTTAAGTGATCACTATCATACGCATTGTAAGGAGAAACACCCATTTTTTCATGGTCTGTGTGTATATAAATCTCCTCACTGTATTTTCCACTTTATGCATCCGATGAAGTGAGCTGTATCTCACAAAAGCTTATGCTCAAATAAATTGGTTAGTCTCTAAGGTGCCACAAGTACTCCTTTTTCTTTTTCCGAATACAGACTAACACGGCTGCTACTCTGAAACCTTTATTATTACATTCTTCTCTTTCAGAAAGACACTGGCAGTAATGGGCTGTGAGGCTGAGTTAAGTATATCCGTTACAGCTGCAAGGGGTGCATAATGAAAAACTTTCACTCCTGATTTATTAACACTTCATGGGAACGACTGCCCTAAAATCTATCTCCCTCTCTCTCTCCCTTCTTGGCTACTTACAGTGCTAAAGAGGTTGTATTTTTTTAGCTGAAAGGCAGTGCTAAGCTTCACTACGTAAATATATGCCTGATATGTGGTTCACATCAAACTAGCCTAACCTCCTCACTGAGCAATAGAGATAACAGCTGTGAGGATGTGGCCTTTTGACTACTTTCCACTGCTGACTTTGAAGAGGCTGATTTTACGGGCCCATTCCCTGAGCAGAGTGTCTGAACGTTGCCAGCAGACACCCCAAGATGTCAAGAATCTATAGTGTCTGCCAAATTCTAACAGGTATCCCTTTACCATAAAATAATAGCATACGAGAGAAGGGCTTTTCAGTTTTCACATTTTAGAAGAAAAATCACACCTCTATAAACAAAGTAGTACCTGTGCTTTTGCCTTTTCAGCTTCATGTTACTCTTTCTTATGATTGATGTCCTTTGGTGGCTGTTGCTTAGCTATCCCCTGTATTGTAGGGAGATGGAGTGGCCTCTCTTTGTTGCTGACAGGGAGGAACCATCCCTGCCCCCTGATGGGTGGAGCCAGGCTTGGGCTGCCCATTGTGCCAGAAGTAGAGGGACAGAACAGGAAGTATAAGAGGCGGGGCCTCCAGCTCAGTTGAGGAAGAGCCAGGGAAGGAGTTGGGTGTGTCTGCCTTGCTGCTGATTCAAGGACTGAGTTGTCCTAACCCCCTGTCTCTCGAGGAATGCCCTGAGGATCTGCCACTCAGCAAATACCCCAAGGAGGTGCTGGAACTGCTGACTGTCAAGTAACCTGATGTGCCTGAGGGCTCATGAGCAACAAAAGTCCTACAAACAGGTAGGGGTAGGAAGTAGCCCAGGGAAACCAGATATTAGTCCAGTTGTGTTGCTGAAACCATTGTCATCATGTTTTGATAGGATCCCCACCACTATTAGGCCCTGGGCTGAGACCTGGTGGAGTAGGGTGGGCTCGGGTCCTCCTACCTCCTGCTGCCAACTCCACCCTAGTGTGGGAGCCTACCCACTTTAGGCTGGATGGCCTGCATTTGGCTGTTGTCTGCCCCAGGCAGAGAGCTGGCTACAGACTGCTAGTGCTCCGTCCTGCCTAGAGGTCTGAGCCTGATTGTGGAGGTTTTCTGCCCCAGACAATAACAAATAATCAAAAACTTCAGACCAGTTGGTATCCTGAATGGCAGTGGCACACAATTTCTGTGGCCATCTAAATCTCCCTTCCGGAGGGTGAGTCCAAAACTCTGTCCAGTTTAACTGTCATAAAATACAGTCAGGCCCTTACATCAGAGGAGGAGGCATTTCTATGTGAATTCCAGTGGGGGCAGACTCTGCCCTCACTGAGTGAATCCATGGAGAGACTGAAAGTAGCCACATAGTCAAAAGCCTACAATATGGTATCTACAATATGGATCTCAGACGGGAGAAGACACAGGGGGGGTCCATCATGATGGTGATACTCTCCTCAAGCAATCTGAGACCCTTCCCCATTAACATTTTGGGTTTCCTGGTCCCTTCCTCTCCCCGTGCTGGATGTAATACAGTCCTAAGGCTTAGAAACTACTGCTGCCATATTTGTCAAAGGAAGTAAGAAAGAGGAATAAACTGGAGCTCATTAATGAGTTTCTTGTCTTCCATTGCTTCCACCCAGGTAGCAGGAACAGTTCCTCTAAACCAGGGGTTCCCAAACTTGGTTCGTAGCTTGCTCAGGGTAAGCCCCTGGTGGGCTCTGAGACACTTTTTGTACCTGAGCGGTGGCCTGGGCCACGCTGTTTCCCGCAGCTCCCATTGGCTAGGAATGGCGAACCGTGGCCACTGGAAGCTGCGAATGTCGGACACTCAGGTAAACAAAGCGTCTCATGGCCTGCCAGGGGCTTACCTTGAACAAGTCATGAACCAAGTTTGGGAACCCCTGCTCTAAACCTATTCATGAGCCATACATTGAATGCTAGTCACCCTGGCAGCTAGGCACTTCTCTCTCAAAAATACATCATCATGGCATACAGGCTGTTCTATAACCTGCTGGGTCTCACATGTTTCCTAAACTGGCTTCAGAATGTGGCCCAGTAGTTCAATTCCTTTATTCCTTCTCTAATCCTATATAGTTCCAGAAATGTATACAGAATTGCTTTAAATTCTAAGAGAAGACCTTTTTAAGTAGTCAAGGCTTTCTATCATAGGTGAGGATATTTTGACTTCTACTTCAACAATACTAGCTGGGCAATTTGCAAAATGTTACCAAAGGCGTAGTCATGGACTTCAAGTTAAATGGGTGGGTGTCATGACTCTTCTTTCCCACCCTGATAACAGTAGGATCCATTTTTCCGTGTATTGGCCAAGGAATCTGCACATGCTGCTCAGAAATATACACACCAGTGACATCTGAGACTGTTCAGTCATTCCAAGATCCATCATGTTATCATATGCTAATACAGCATTAACGTGTGCTTCTATATCTTTACAAGTAATACTGCTCCATAGAAAATGTGTCAGGCTGCAGCAGTATGGCAAGATTCTACTTCCCTGTAGCCCAGCTTCTCCTGTAATGGGTGAACCTCCACATCAAAGAGGTTGGTGCATTATGGTTAGTTACATATGCACAAGCTTTTGACAATGTAGCCCTTAACGTGCACAAATACTGTATAGTATTAAAATATGTCAAGATCTTTGAAATTCACAAACGGGTGTATAATTGGAAAATGAAGCAATTTTCTCTGGTTTACCCCAAATGTGTTCACTGTATAGTCAAATCAATTGCCCATTTTTAAAATAGTTCTTTTATCTTATTTTATTACTTCTATCCTTTATTATCTAGTTTAGGTTATTTTTGTTTTTAATACACATTTCATTGGTGTTAAGGATCTACCTGCTCTTGCACTTTCTTTAAGGCGACTGGATTTAGCTTTCCAGGTACATCAATTTTGTCATCACCTTCATTAGAATAACACATTTTCACCATAACTCAATTGGCTCAAGGAAACTGGTATAATTAGGGTGGAATATAAGGAACATAGAAAGCTCAAGAAACTTCAGATATTCAGAATCTACTCAAACTCTTGGCTATATTTGTATGCCTGGATGCTATAAAATGCTGTCAAAGCTCAAGATACTAGTACGTTACTGTAAGTTATTTAATGAGTAGAACCATACTCCAAAAGTAATTCAAAAAGAGAATGGTGAGGAAAATTCCCCAACATAAATCTCTTTGTATAACTCTGGAAGGTGTTTGTATGTATTTCATGCACTACAAACAATAGAACAGAACAGTGCACAACTATTACCAATAGTCCATTTCCTTGTGTACTGAAAATTTAACTGAAACAGCAAATTAAGTGTGACAGGTGGATGGCAGGGTAAGAACAAAGGTTGGGAAAAGTTCTATAGTGAGAACTCAGAAGAAAGGGTTTTTTCTTTTTGTGAAAGAACAAAGCACCCTTTTCTCTCATAAAACAGCAAAGTAAAGAGTTCTGTTTATTTAAAATCATTGTTTATAGATTTAAAGTACTTTACATCAAAATACAAAGTTATTGTGCTTTTCTAATCTCTGATTATGTAAAGAGGACATTTGTAAGTATTGCACACACAGTCATGTTTGATTTACTTTCCATCAGTGTACCTTACATAGTTTGAAGAAAAATGTATTCCTTCACCTCACAGCTTCTATTTGCATCCTTTTAATCCATGAATTCTGATAAATGCAAGGACTCACTTCCCTTAAGAAAATGCTGCTCTGGGCATTGTTGTAGGGTATGTCCTCTAAATAGCTTGGTTATGTAGCTAAGTCATTCTTGTTGCATTCGCGAAGGAGAAGACAATGAATTAATGTTCTTCTCTTACCATTAACCCTGCACGCGCTGTTGATCTATATTTGATATTCGTTCAAGGTTGTGGGGGAGAAACCTGCAATGGTTACCAATTTGTTTATTGTAGATGCTGTCTTCACTGTAAGCCACCTCTCTGAGATGGGGGCATGGATTGCTGGGGAGGCCTAGATACATAATGCAGTAATATCCCAGTTTTAGGTACTACTGTGATGCATAAAACTCCTGCCGAACTCAGTGGTGCCTGAACTAATACTCTGATGTGGGGCTCCCACAGTCTCTCCTGGATGAATAATCAAAGATTCAGGGGAGCAGGATCCTGGGTCTTCCACCTCCACGGTGAGTGTTCTAACCGCCAGATGACAGTCATTCTTATGCTCACCCTCTCTCTCTCTCTCTCTCTCTTAAAGTGTCACTGGACTAGAGCAAGTGAGCACAAAGTGGAGAATAGTTAGAGCAGTCACCTGGGAAGTTGGAAACCCAGGGATCCAGGCCCCTGACTCCAATGACTCTCTAAATTATCAAGAATGCAACAGCTTCAACAAGAGACTGAGGGAGCACCTCAGAATATCCCATAATCCAATGGTAAGACCACTCACCTGAGAGGGTCAGACCCTTATTTAAATCTTTTCCCCTCAGGTAGAGGAGGGACTTGAATCAGGGTTTCCCAGTATGACATTATCTGATTAAAATATGACCAGATAGATCATTGTTGCAATCGCTATTATATATTTGCAGCAAATCTTGTACAAAGGTTGTCAAGTGAGGTCTATTAAAAAGTTATGATTTGCTGGTTATGATTATGCTATCTGTTTTCATGTATCAGTATTGTATTTGAAGTTATAAATATTGGCTCTATACTTGGATTTCAAATGTTTTCTTCTGGGGTAACCCCTACAAGCTAACCCCCAGCACATCTTGGAGGGACTATTAGAATTAAGTGGCTCATCAAGAAACACTTGGTTGACAATGGACCATGGGAGACTCCCATCTACACTGAGTGGACTGTCATGTAAACATGCTGTCTGGAGTGTAGGATTGAGCATGAACATGTGACTTGACCATATGACTTCAAACTACATCTTTGCTGTAATTTTCTACAGTAAGAACAATGGGATGCCCTCCACATGGCAAAAGCTATAAAAGGCCCTGGAAACACCTCCACTTGGTCTTCAATCCTGCTTCTTACCTCCAGAGGAACTTTGCTACAAATTGAAGCTCTGAACAATGGACTGAATGACCCATCCAAGCCATGGATGTACTCCAGAGACTTGGCTTAAGCCAGCCATTTTATTCTATTACTGCTACAAGCCTGAACCAAGAACTTTGCTATTAGTGTATGTATTTGATTCCTTTAACCAATTTTAACTCCCCTTTCTTTCTTTTTTTATTAAATAAACCTTTAGATTTTAGATTCTAAAGGATTGGCAACAGCATGATTTTTGGGTCAGATCTAAGTGTTATATTGACCTGGGTGTGTGGCTGGTCCTTTGGGATCAGAAGAACCTATTATTTGATGAGACTGATTGTAAAGAACCACTCATCTCTGAATCCAGTGTGTCTGGTGGTGATATAAGAACTGGAATGGCTGAGGAAACTGAATTTGTTTTCTTGTTAGCCAGTGTGGTGAAACAGGAGTTTACTTTTGTGGCTGGTTTGGTATATCTTCTAAAAGAATAACAACCAGTTTTGGGTTGTTTTGCCCTATTTCTCAGCAGGTAATCCAGAATTTGGCATCCTCAGTTCTGATCCACTAAGGCACGGTTACACCCAGATAAAATACCCTAACCAATGGGCTAGAAGTTGAGGTCTTTTTTTTTTTTTTCCCCTGCATCTTGCAAAAGTGGCATTGGCATCTAACAGCAAAGTTGGTTCCCAGGTGTGGATCTCTAGCAGGCGTAGCTACAGCAGGAAGGAGATTATCTCCATGATGGGGGGGGTGTGGCTTAGCACATTCACCTCTTGCCAGCATCTCCCATTGGCTAGCTTGCTGTCCTAGCATGCCTAGCATGCTATCTTTGGCAAATAATAATCTAAGGCAGCTATCTTTCCCCATTCACTGTATAAGAGCTTAAGTGCCAAACTCAGGCTTAATGAATCGCAATGATTTTCTAGATGTCAAACTCCTTATGTGCATCCAGGCCAAAATTAATTGGCAATAAAAGCAAAAAAAAAACCCAGTTCCAGCAATGAATGCTATTTTTATTCCTGGCTCTTGCCTGAGGAGACTCTGATGGAGTCTTGTCTCTGGTTTATGAACCAAATCAGCTCCGACTCTATTTCCAAATAGTTAAAGGAGCTATTTCAATCTACTCTGTATTCATTTCACATGGTTGCAGGTGTCCGTGCCCTGCATTACTGTCCATTACTGCATTACTTCATGCAGATCTCTTTAAGAAAAAGAGAGAACTGTTCTCCTCTGCTGTTATTGCCCATTTTTATTTTAACATAACATCTTTTCAGGTTGAAATTTTAATTCGACAGGCCATAGTTTTTGTCCAGTTAGCCTATCATAGCCTAACTCTACCTCCCTTTCACCTCTCATTAATTGTCCCCCTTTTCTAATGCTGGAAACCTGGAAACTCTTCTTTAGGCTTTGACATTTGATGGAAATCTCTCTGTTCCATGTCATCTTCATATTGCCCAAGGTCCCCTTTGCCCCATAAGAGCATATCTATTATCTGGTTTAATCTATGTTCCCCGCCAGTGTAGTGATTCTCTGCCTCTGCAAAGTGTCCTGACCTAGCTCTTCAGTTATCTATGCTCTTTTCTTCTCTTTTAGAACTAATACAGAAAGGTGCTGAGCACCTGTCAGTACTAAGCATCCACAACTTTTGAAGTCAGTGGGAATGGAGAGTGTTCTTCATCCTGCAAGAGGCATTCAGTACCTTGCACCTTAATTATCAATCAGTTCTTATTACTGTCCTGTTTCAGCAATTTCTCAGTCTGGACTCTTGACTAGAGATGCCTAGTGAATCACAGGTGTGACAGATAGTGGCTTAACTGCTTCCAATAGAGATTGGTGTTCACTCTAATAAAAGCATTCAGCTTAGAAACCTGATTCTATGGGAAAAAAGGTATTTATTCTGAATGACACAGTAAGCAAATCAGTTCAGACTTAAGTACATCTAATTAGAGTTAGGCCATTTACAACATTCACAGGTGACATTTCAAGTGCTCAGTATAATTTACTAATACAGTTTTATCAGGAATAAAGTCTGTTCAATTAGGAAAATTATTCTCAGCTGTGATCAGCTAAAGATCAAGTTGAGTCATTATCAAAGTACATCAATTACAAAACATATTTGTGGCAAAATTCAGCAGAATTATTAGGGCATGTTTCTACTTTATTTTAAAATAAAGTATAACTATTACAAAGTTTTTAAATTATTTAACAGATATTGACATTCTTCCACTGGGGAAATAAAGGCAGCTGTAAGAAGTTATCAGAAATTCATGGCTCTTGTAGGTTGCAGATATCTCATTCAAAATGGTCACTGTTTCACACATTTGCAACCCTCATTAGAAAGAGTAATGATTTATATAGTAATAAGAAAGGGTGATCGTATACTAAATCATTACATATGAGATAGAATATGGTAATGATTCTCTGAAATATTTTAAAGTATACTATATTAAAAGGTCAGATTTCCAAGCTTTTTTCTGCAACTGAGGTCTAGAAACTTTTTAAATGAAACTTGAGATTCTAACAATCACATGACTCTGAAAGTTCATAGACAAATATTGAGAGACTCATTAGAGTTGACAATATTGACATAGCACTCATCCAGTCAGCTTAGTAAGAACCTTATCCTGTGACCAATTGTTCATCCATAAACGCTGAAGTCATTAAAATATAAAGACCACAGAGAAATGGTGATTTTTTGAATGCCAAGTTGTTTGGGTGCCCAACCTGATGTGCCTTAAAGGAATGTACCTGATGTACCTTAATTTTCAGAAAGTACTAAGGTCCAGATCCACAAAGGTACTTAAATGCCCAAAACCCAGATTTATGTTCCTAAACTGGATACTTGGCACCGAAGTTTCAGTTTTGACTCCATTATGAACCACAACTCCTGCCAAGCCCTATAGGTGACTACACTCACTGGACACCTAATTTTTCAGGGTAATAGTTCTGTAGGTGCCTATGTTTCTGTCTTTGGTCATGTGCACTGCTATCTCTTGCCTCAGCCTCAGTGATTCACACACCAGGGGAAGATAGGTGGCTGCCTAAGTCATGTGTGGGGGCAATATGGTAGGAATGCTCAGAGGCTGCCTATGGGATCAGACTCCGTTCATAATCTGGCTAAAGGGGGATGTGGTGGTACTGCTTTATAGTTTTTTGAGCCCAGTGATTACAGTACTCACACGGTATGTAGGAGACCTAGATTCAATTCCACCCCCCCTGCCAGAGGGGGAGAATGCTCTAATCACTGGACTATGGGATATTCTGATGTATGGCTCCCTCAATCTCTCCTGTTTTGAAGCTGTTCCACTGTGGATGAATACTTAAATAGTCATTCAGCCAGAGAGGGGGAAAGACTCTCTAGCCCAGTGGTCAGGGTACTCACCTTGGAAACCCCAGGTCCAGTTCTCTGCACCACTCTCACGTTCATTTGTTATGCAGAGTGCAACAGCTTCGAGAGGAGAGAATGAGAGAGCTCCTCCTCAGAATATCTCATAGTCCAGTAGTTACAGCACTCACCTGAGACGAGGGAGGCCCCCCTCTTCAAATCTGGCAGAGAGAGGGGAATTGAATCTGGGTCTCCCACATACCATGTGCAAACTGTAATCAGTGGGCTCAAAGCTATAAAGTAGATAGGGGCAGCAGCACCACCACCTCTTCCTCCTCCTGGCATTGTCCCTTTGTGTGGAACAAGGCAGGTGCCTAACTCATTAGCACAAGAAATGCCTTAGGCACCTATGCTACCTGATTTCAGGCATCTGGCTCCTGTCCATGGTTTGGTAAGCAGAGATAGGTACTTCCCTGCAGCCCAGATTTAGGCACCCATCTCTGTGAGAGGGACAGGGTTTAGCACATAACCTTTTCACTGGCATCTTCCACTTGCTAGCTTCAGCGGTTCCCCACCTACCATGCTGGCTTTTGTAGATTACATTTGAAGATAGCTGTCTCTCCCCATTCATGGTATAGGGAACTGTGACAGGGTGCCCACCCCACAAAAGGCCTGGAGGGGTTAAAATGGCTAAACAGCCCAATTAACTGCCCACGCTGCACCTGAAGAAGGAGCCAGGGAGCCAGCCATGAACTGGAAATGGGCTCAGCAAAGAGGAACCGGATGGGCCTGTGGGGTTACCACCTAATGTTGTTTGACCAGACTGGGCGAGTGTGTGTTTTTGTTTTGTGGGATTTTTTTTAATGGATTTGACTGTTGCCAGAAAAATAATTTAATCTGCTTTTTTTTTTTTTAGTGGGTCTAAAGATTTGCATTATTATCACAGTACACTGTGATCTGTAATGTTAAAAGTTTCTGTGTCCAGCTCAAGATGCTGCAGTGTTCCCACTTCTGCAGTTTAAGCAATAACAGATTAAAAACTGTTGAAAATACAGCAGCTGTCTGCCCACCAACAAGCAAGCACACCACACGTGTGTGTGTGAGAGAGAGAGAGAGGGTTTGAGTCACACGAGAGTGAGGAGACATGCGAGACATATTAAATAATGGAAGAGCAGGGTGATGGTGGAAGTGATCCTCATACGCTCCCGGAGGGGGAAAAAGCTCACATCAGAAACTGCATATTCAAAGACAAGAGGCTAAATGAAACAGACTTCAAAGGCTGGCTGGCAAAATGTGCTGATAAATCATTGATGACAGACATTTGTTTTATCAATCTTTCCTACATATGTTCTCTCTAAATACTGTAAGTGGCTGTTTAAGGGGTCTGGGCTGCAGGGTTGCCTTGTGGTTGGGATTGCTGTGGGCTTGCCTTGTTGTGTGTGGGGATACTATTTGTTTTGCATTTCAAAGGTAGTACCCTAGGAACTTGTTTAAAGCCCAGAAGCTGTGATCAGCAAGAGGTTGCAAAGAAGTAGCCTACAGTCCCGGGGAGGAGGGAGCTTGGTCTGGCAAACCCAGAAAGGGGAGGAAGCCACGTAAGTAGGCAGAAGCCCAGCGAAACAGTAGCAAGTGATAAGACTGTACAGACGTTCTGTTTTGTCATAGGGTCCCTGGGCTGGAACCCAGTGTAGCAGGAGGGCCTGGGTTCCCCTAACAGCCAAGCGGTACAGGTGTGGGAGATGGCAACCAGACAGCTGTTCTCGAAGGACTCTGATTTCCCTGGAAGGGGAGGACCTTAGTGACCTGGCTGCAGGCCAAGCCACGAACAGGAAGCTGCAGCTCTGGGAATGAGAGGGACCATAGTGTGAAAGAGATAATGGGAAGAGACCCTGCCAGAGGAGGGCAATGCCTAGCAAGGGCTAATCCCCAGAGCTGCCAGAAAGAGGTATCCCTCATGTTGAGTAGACCCTGTGACAGGTGCCTAACACAGCTTTGTTGAAGCACAGTGTTGTTGCTGTGTGTTTTTTTTTTTTTTTTTTAATGAGACTAAAAGTTAGGTGCTGTGACACTCAGCATTGCAATGCAAAATCCCTTTGTGGACCCCACCCTTAGCGGAAATCAAGTCTCTTTAAGATGTCTCAAGTTGGGCACCCAAAAAGTATTAGGTTTCAGAGTAGCAGCCATGTTAGTCTGTATTCGCAAAAAGAAAAGGAGTACTTGTGGCACCCTGCAGTTTCCACAGTATGCATCCGATGAAGTGAGCTGTAGCTCACGAAAGCTTATGCTCAAATAAATTGGTTAGTCTCTAAGGTGCCACAAGTACTCCTTTTCTTTTTGCAAAAAGTATTAGTCACTTATGAAGAGTTGGTCTAGTGTATTTCTTTCCTTCCTGCCTTCCTTCCCCCATGTATTTGTCCCCCTTTAATATGAGGACTCTATTAAATATTCATAACACTTAATTTAAAATATAACTTGGTGCCACTATGTACAGTTGAACTACCCTGGTTTACTCCCTGCCCCTTTGGTTATACTTGATGATTAGTGTTAGGGCACAGTGCGGCATGATGTCCATACATAAAGTATGTTTGTGTGGGAGGGTAACAGACCAAAAAATCCCAAGGAAACCTTAAAATCAAGCCAGGTCCTCAGGGGCAAACATTAAGAACAGTAATGTGGAAGCTGCTGCTTCTACATTATGATAGCTCCACCTCACTTCTTTTCAGACCGATTTAAGCACTGATGATTCCCAGAATCAAAATGCTCAACAACTCACAGGTTCAGGCTCTTACTAAGCTGACTGGATGAGTCCTATCTCAGTGCCAACTCTCATACATCTCACAGTATCTGGCATTTTTCTTAAAGCCCCAGCTTCTGAAGTCATGTGATTTTTGGCAGAATCTCAGCATCTTTTAAAAAAAAATTTCAAGACCTCAGTTACAGAGGAAAGCTTGAAAATGTGACCCTTTAAAGGCTCAAAAGCCAGAAAGCAAATAAAAAGAACCCAAAATGTATTTGTGTCCTGATTGTTAGTCCATCACTCATGATTGTTGAACACTTGGAGGTTTCAGTATGGCTGGATTCTTTTGACTTTAATTCCCATCACCACCACCCCTACACACCACCCTAGGATCAGGAATTATTCTCCAGAAGTAACATTTTCAAAAGTACATAAGTCACTTACATGCTTTTGAAAAGCATGTAAGTGACTTATTATAATACATATATTGTAGAAATTATTTTGGGGAAGTTCTATGGGTGTTTTATACAAGAAGTCAGATTAAATATTCACAATGGTCCCTTCTGGCATTGGAGTCTATGAATCCTAAGTGTTTTTGCTGCAGCGGTCTTATTTATGCTTTTGTCAAGAGACAGACTTATTAACTTCACTGTTATACAGGGACATTAGTGACTGTGTTTCATTTCAGGCCTAACAGATTATTTTTATTTTATCTTTCCAGGAATTATGTCTAACATTGTCAACTCATATACAAGTTTATCAGGAGGCCATGCAAAACTACAAATTGTAATTCTATTAATCTTGTGTTTAAACTGAAGTATAGTACTTAGTGATTGCAGCAACATAATGAGTTCTTAACGAGGATTAAGATGCATCACATGTACCTCAATGCAAATCCCTCTGGAATATTAAGGAGCAGTATTGATGAGATCCAAAAGGCATCCTATATAGCCCTCTCTAGTCAGAAAAATGGTGGTTGACATGTTGGAATGAAAGGAAGAAGTTTAACACTGGAGACTTTCTCAGGGTTGTGATGTGGCTACACAAGCTACTTGTGGACATAATCTAAAAAGGAAAAAGGACTGAATGCCCAGACTTTGTTTCCTCTTTCTGATCATAGAAGATTAGGGTTGGAAGAGACCTCAGGAGGTCATAAAGTCCAGTACCCCATCCTCTTTCACCATTATCTCACCAACTTGAAACCAACTCCAAAGAAATCAAAATTTGTTACTGTGGATTTAGAAGAAGAGTTTTTTGTGCTCTCCATTCAGTTCAAAGTGGAAAGGGCATCTACATAAGAAAAACAACTGGTACAAAAAGCCAAATTTGTTAGGTATCTTAATAAAAAGGTCAAGTTTGTAGGGTGAATTTCACACATGTATTCAGGGCTAGTGCACAGCCCCCCAACAAGTAGGAATGAAGGCCTTCTTTTATCTCCTGAGAACATTTATTTGGAATAGGGGGATGAGGTGGAGGAGCAGAGGATGATACTGGTGGAGCAAATATACAGAGGATACTCTATATTCCCTAGGTCCTAGACAGGGTTACTATGGCAGTCTATAAACTGGAATAGGAAGTGGGATTGCACGTCAGTGGAGCCCCCTAAACTTGCGTTATGAGGTTGGATTTCAACTCCTCAAACTTTCATTGTCATAAAGCTAAACTAATGGGCATTTATGCCAATGGAGTGACTTAATGCCTATATTTGCAACCCGATGACCTATCTTTTGTGGCCTGAATCAGAGTGAATGACACTTATGGTGATATTTTTGCACCTGTAGTTTGGCTGTCAGCCAAATCTGAGTAGTTTCGTAGTTTAACTACCTGACTGTAGCTGCAAATCTGGGAGTCAGAAGGGCAGTTCTTCAATGATTACTTGGTTTTACCTACAAAAATTATGACACATATGCAAAAATGTAGATGTGAGGGGGCTTGCAGTGACACCAGCTTTGTGGCACTTGTTTCAGATAGAGGGCTTTTATCTTCATACCTGCCAATCCAGTACTTATCACAAGCATTTATACTTCTACACCTGGATATACAGAAAATTGACAGACAGCAATTTCAGCATAAATTTGTGCATTTGTTTGCGGTGTGTTTTTTTTTTTTTTTTTTTTTTACTCACTCTACAAACCAGGTGTCTCTACAGAAACATGCAAAAGCTATGGTCTCAGGTTTTCCCTGCAAAAGAGCTTTCAGCCTCAGTTCTGCACTGCTCTTCTTTCAGGGCAGTTCAAAAATCTTTGTGCTCTCTGTGGTTATTCAAGGAAGATCTGCTACCACAGTCGCTCTGTATAAAAGAACTTCTATTTGTAATTATTATGCTGTTAAAATTTCAGTCCAGTGGGAGGATTTTATTACAGTAGAATTGTGGATCCACAGCTCTGATTATAATTACACCTTAGCTCTGATTCTATATTGAGGGGATAGTTAGTTTCAGAAGGTTAATACTGTGTAGGTTACTTGCCACCTAATGACAAGAAAAGCTTAGTGGTCTTTTGTTCAACCTCATTTAACGTTTCTCAGGGTAAGGTTTCACTCAGAAATCTGCAAAATAAGCAGTGGCAGTCAATTACTCAAGTTAAGTAGGGAGTGAGGATGCATCATTTACTCTTTGGCCTTCATTAGGTTTGGTCCTTATAGCTCTGGAAGATGGTAGAAAAAAATGCAGCCTGCCAAAGAATAAAGAGCCAGGGTGCGGGGGGGCAGGGAGAGTGAAGAAACATTCAGTCATTGTACGGCTAAACTGAAAATGGAGATTCATATGGGGGAGATTTTCAATGGCACAAAGGAAAATTAACCTTCAATGGGAGATGACATCCTCATTGTTCTTTGTGCCTCCCCTTCTACCTCACCAAGCCAAAAGGTACCATAGATTAAAACAATGATCATAGAATTGCAATGAAGAACTCCTGTAATCAAGCTGCACAAACTGCCTTGTTGTCAGGTGTTGGGCAAATAAAGCCAAAATAAGGGTTCCACTAACCTTAAAAGATGCATGTGACCAGGTTATTTGGGGGGGGGGGGGGAGGGGGAACAAAAAAAAAACCCACCATGTGCTATTGCACTGTATTATTTCAGAAAACCATCAGCTTGATCCTCAGTTGGAATAAGTCTACAAAAATTTACACCAACTGAGAATGTGGCCAAATATGTGATTTGTGTAATGAAGGACTATATAGACTGATCCTGCATCAGGATCTGTTAGCTCAGCCCCTTACATCTTTACAGATTCCTCCCACAGAAGGGTAGGGTACAGGGGGATGCACATGAAGATCCCACTGCAGATCTGGGGCTTATATCCACATACTGCATCTGTACTTGAGGCAGAATGAAGATTAAAACCATCAGAGGGACAGCATCTGACTATGCAGTTTAACCTTGCAACCTTAATATTCTCTTAATGTTTTTTTTTTAAATGGAAGTTGTTCATAAAGAAGTTGCACGCTCCTAAAATTGTAGGAAAAAAACATGGCATGTTGCTATACTGAATGAGAAGCAGTGTGCAATCCTGTAACTAAATATTATACTGTAATGCATATGTATAAAGGACAGAGTTAAGAGTGACATGCAGTCTTGTCTTTTGGCATTTCATGACCTTTGCATGCTTCACAATGGAACTTGAAAAATCTCATAATATAGCTGCCTATTTGATTTGTTGGTGCGTAAAAGGAACTGCATTCACAAAGGAATTAAGGTGCCTAACTGCCATGCTAGGCATCTAAATCCAGAATCAGTCTCCACTGGGATTCACAAAACCCTACTCAGCTGCCTCTGAAAACTCTAGATGCCTAAACTCACCCAACACCTAAATTTTCACTGTAAGTTTCATAGGTGCCTATGTTTCTGCTTCTAACCATGCTCATTACATCCCTATGCCAGGCATCTGTGTGCCTAAACCTCAGACCAGTGCATGAACCAGGGAAAGACAGGCATTTGCCTGTCTGACTTGCCTGCAGGGCCCAATCCAGGAAGAGTGCTCAGAGCTCACCTACTGGACTGGGCACCTGTAGGTGAGGTTATACAAAACACAGAGTGAGGAGAGAAACTTCCCTCATAACTAGGGTGACCAGATGTCATGTGGGGGTTGGGGAGTGAGAGAAAGCAAAAGAGAGTAAGTGTGCATAAGAATGAGAGGGACTCTGTAGCACACTGGTTAAAGCACTCCTAGGGGAGGTGGGAGATCCAATTCCCCTGCTCTAATGACTTTTTAAAATTATTGTTCCATGGTGCACCAGCTTGAACAGGAGAGATGAAGGGTAACCTAAATCAGAGTACTCGTAGCCCATTGGTTGGGCACTTGCCTAAGATGGCAAATCCTGTTTTCCCTTCAGGCAGCGTGGGGACTTGAACCAGCAGTCTCCCAGATCCCAGGTAAGTACCCTAGCCACTGAGATAAAAGTTGAGGGAAATTGTCCTCCTTAATTCTCTCTCCCAACCCAGCTTCTTGCTAAAACAATGTAGATGCCTCACACAAAGAGGATTTACAGTCAAGAATCCCACAGCACCCTCATACCTGCTGAGGTTCCCATTGAGCTTTTAGGTTCTTGCAATTTTCTCCCCAGTGTGCTGAGGTCAGGGGCTGGCTATAGCCTGCTGTCTGCCAATTGTCTAGTAAGCAATGGGTGCCCTTGGAGTCATACTCAGAGCAAGCACTGAGCCCCCCATAAGTACAATTATCCCTGGCCCTAAAACAGGGCCCTCAACTGGAGAGGGGGAGGTTTCTTCCACTCTCTGTACGCCTGTATAAAGTCAGTTAACCTGGCTCTGTTGCTGAGGAATGAAGAATGAGAAGTGCTCAAATACTATAGCAATGGGGGCCTGTCATTGGTTTGCGCCTGAGCCAGTGGCTGTCTGTGAGTTCACCTAGTTGACAATTGTCCAACCAAGGTCTAACTTGGGTTGGCCTGCTTGGACCTCACACTCACAGAGAGTAAATCAAAATGTCTCTGTGATGATGTCTAGTGTGATTAACTTTGAGTTCTGGCAGCCCTGGAAAGAGTATCATCCTGATGACTGAGAACAGTATATTTAAAAAAGAGGAACTTCTGTTGCTGACTTATTATGGTGAGAGTTGATTGAAACAACATAATTTTCAGCGTGGCTAGTCAGCAGTCCAGTGTGTTATGCTGGAAGCATCTCTCCTTTCTTGGGGTGAGGGAAAGGATGACCATGTCTCCACTCTCTTGGGCTATTCTGTCATTAGGGTGTCCTGTTATGGGTCAAGTACTGTCAGTAATCTTTAACTTCAATGGGAGTGAAGGGTACTCAGAATGTCAGAGGACCAGGCCCTGTATCTCCTACTCTTCTTTGCCCATCTTCTCTTTTAGGGATAGCTTTTGCCTTTCAGGCCTCCCTGGAAACCAAAAAAAAATTAGGGTTGCACCTATATTTTCAGTCAGTGGTCCAGCAAGGACACTCACTTGCAGGCTCACAGCTCCCCAGCCATTGCCTCTCTGGGTGGAAACGTGTATCTTGCTCCCCTCTCACTGGGGTATTTCCAGGCTGCACAGTTCCCTGCTTTCACTGTGTTATTCCCAGCACAGACAGGTTGCCCACGGTACTGCACAGAAATTCCTATGCAAGTGTGGTGGGGTGTACCAGACCCTTTGAGGCCCTCTGGAAAGCCCTGCAGACCTGCTTCATCCCCTCCCAAAAAGGAGCAGAAGAGAAGTCCTCCAAGTAGCCTAGACTGGTTGTGGGGAAGCAGCCAATGAGGGAGGCCTCAGGGAGAAGCGAATCAGGGTCCAGCAGGCTCACATAAGAGGAACTTCAGGGGCAGACTCACTCAATTTTTTGCTGGAGCTAGAGAAGTGTGGATGATGTGCCTTGCTGGCTGAAGGAGTTACAGGATCTCTGATAGCAGAGCTGGCAGAGCGTGGGAGGGGTGAGAAGGACCTCTGGGCTGGCTGCTGGGATTCAACCAGGACAAGGCCCTGGGGTAAGAGTGAAGAATGTGCTCAGGCCATGAGGAAGTGGCCCAGGGAAACATAGCAGTGATGCAGTTTAGTTAAAGAGATGCAGCAGATGGTTTCTATTTACAAGGTCCCTGGAGTAGTTGGTGGGCTTGGGTCCCCCCCCAGCCTTCTCCCCATTAGCTGCTGTGGAAGTGGCCTGCACCTTGATGCACCCCAGAAGGGGAACTGAACTCTTATAGTAGCACAGTGGGAGAGCTGGGGCCTGAAATGCCCAGAGAGGATGAGGACCTTGCCTCTGGGGGGAAGCCCTGGAGTACAGCTAAATACAGGGGTGGAGACCATTGGCAGACCACATGACTAAGGACCTACACCCAAGGACAGCCCCAGGGAGAGAAAGTGGAGGCACATGTGCTCTGCTAAGGGGATGCTCACAAGAGGTGAGTGCCAACCCGTTACAGCAAGTCTACTTTATTCTTAAGGTAAAAAGCATTACAGATAAAACATATTAGGCTAATAAAAGAACCCGTTCACCTACTAATAAGCTTACTAGGTATTGCACCAACTCTAATATGGGCTCTGGCAAGAGCAGGCCCACAGAGTTTCCTTTGTGGTCCCCACAAGTTCATCACTGCCTCAGCTCATAACTAGCATACAGTCTTATGGGACAAGTCTTTCCAACCTTGCCCAGAGGAGTGGGGCCCTCTGGGGAGCAGGGGTCCTGTTTGTTTCTTCATCAGAAGGAAAGCACTGAGCCAGTTTAAAATCAGGCTATTTATCCAAAAACCATTTCCTTATCTGGTAGTCTCTCAGGAATCCAGTATATGCACACCTTCCCAGGGGGGTGGCTTCTCTGGAGATGTCACAACCTGACTGAATGTGTCAAATCACCCCCTGTTGTTCTCCTATTTACAATTTCCATGGAAATACATACAATTTCACAATCACACACATACAATTACATTGTTAATGCACTGTACCCCAAAGGTATTAACCTAATTCAATAATGTTCATTCAGGAAATTGTCAGTCTGTCATCCTCACAACTCTTCTTGAAGTGATTGGGAACTACAGCTGGCCAGGATCTCATCTATCCAGGCCTGTCAAGGTTCCCTCCCCACTCTGAACGCTAGGGTACAGATGTGGGGACCTGCATGAAAAACCTCCTAAGCTTATCTTTACCAGCTTAGGTCAAAACTTCCCCAAGGTACAAAATATTCCACCCTTTGTCCTTGGATTGGCCGCTACCACCACCAAACAAATACTGGTTACTGGGGAAGAGCTGTTTGGAAACGTCTTTCCCCCCAAAATACTTCCCAAAACCTTGCACCCCACTTCCTTGGCAAGGTTTGGTAAAAAGACTCACCAATTTGCCTAGGTGACTACAGACCCAGACCCTTGGATCTTAAGAACAATGAACAATCCTCCCAACACTTGCACCCCCCCCCCTTTCCTGGGAAATGTTGGATAAAAAGCCTCACCAATTTGCATAGGTGACCACAGACCCAAACCCTTGGATCTGAGAACAAAGAAAAAGGATTCAGTTTTCTTACAAGAAGACTTTTAATAGAAATAGAAGTAAAGAAATCACCTCTGTAAAATCAGGATGGTAGATACCTTACAGGGTAATTAGATTCAAAACATAGAGAACCCCTCTAGGCAAAACCTTAAGTTACAAAAAAGACACACAGACAGAAATAGTTATTCTATTCAGCACAATTCTTTTCTCAGCCATTTAAAGAAATCATAATCTAACACATACCTAGCTAGATTACTTACTAAAAGTTCTAAGACTCCATTCCTGGTCTATCCCCGGCAGAAACAGCATATAGACAGACACACAGACCCTTTGTTTCCCTCCCTCCTCCCAGCTTTTGAAAGTATCTTGTCTCCTCATTGGTCATTTTGGTCAGGTGCCAGCAAGGTTACCTTTAGCTTCTTAACCCTTTACAGGTGAGAGGAGTTTTTCCTCTGGCCAGGAGGGATTTCAAAGGGGTTTACCCTTCCCTTTATATTTATGACAAGGCCCTAACTACTAAACAGCTTTGTCATAAATATAAAGGGAAGGGTAAACACCTTTAAATCCCTCCTGGCCAGAGGAAAAGCCCTTTCACCTGTAAAGGGTTAAGAAGCTAAAGGTAACCTCACTGGCACCTGACCAAAATGACCAATGAGGAGACAAGATACTTTCAAAGCTGGGGGCGGGGGGGACAAAGGGTTCTCTCTGTCTGTGTTGTCTTTTGCTGGGACCAGAGCAGAAATGTAAACTCCTGTAAAGGGTTAATAAGCAATCTAGTTAGATAGGGGTTAGATTCTGTTTTGTTTAAATGGCCGATAAAATAAGTTGTGCTGAATGGAATGTGTATTCCTATTCTTGTGTCTTTTTGTAACTTAAGTTTTGCCTAGAGGGATTCTCTATGTTTTGAATCTGATTACCCAGTAAGGTATTTACCATCCTGATTTTAGAGAGGTGATTCTTTTATTTTTTCTTCTATTAAAATTCTTCTTTTAAGAACCTGATTGCTTTTTCATTGTTCTTAAGATCCAAGGGTTTGGGTTTGTGTTCACCTCTGAAAATTAGTGAGGATTTTTATCAAGCCTTCCCCAGGAAAGGGGGTGTAGGGCTTGGGGGGATTTGGGGGGGGAAAGACGTTTCCAAGTGCGCTCTTTCCCTGTTATTTTTGTTAGATTCTTGGTGGTGGCAGCAATAAGGTCCAGGGACAAAAGGTAAAATAGTTTTTACCTTGGGGAAGTTTTAACCTAAGCTGGTAAAAATAAGCTTAGGGGTATTTTCATGCAGGTCCCCACATCTGTACCCTAGACTTCAGAGTGAGGAAGGAACCTTGATGTAGTGGCAGAGCCGTAGGATTAACTTGGAATCATTTTGAGATCAATTTGAGATTTTTTGAACCAGAAGCACAGATTTTAAAAAAGGACAAGCTTCTAAGAAGATGTTACAAATAATGGAGAATGGTAAGGAAATGTAAAAAGCTGTTTTAAAAATTACATCACTGATCTTTATAAAGCACAAACCCATCAATCAATGAACATCCTCCAACAGTTCAATGCTGCAGTCCTTCTATAGTGTAAGTCAGTGCAGCACCACTGAGTCAATGGATTTACACTAGCTGAGGACCAAGCCTTTGAGTCCGTGTGGTCCCTCGGCAAACAATAGGCACTCATGGGGACTTTGAAGTGGACCCATTTCCTAAGCATTACTGGTAATTATTCACGCAGATTAACATAAGGCAATTGCCTGATTTTCCACCATTCACAGATGATTTGCTATACTTTCAAAGAGAGATGAATACAGCAATATCCTATATTTACAGTTCATTTCAATGTTAAGATGTCCTTTTGATCTCTGAATTAACACAATACAGCAGAGACTGTTTGATAACGTTGACTTCTACTGGTATATATGTAATTACACAAAAACACAAACATATGTTTTTAAGGGTTGAATTTGATTCATTTGTCCTGCAGGATGCTTAACCCTTTCTTTTCATGAGTCACACCATGACTTTGTGAGTGTTCCTAAACCTCCTCTAATGACACCTCAATCTGGGATATTTCCTTCACGTTTGTCATTTAAAAGGAATGGCTGAAGTATGGGATTCTCCTTTATATCCTCTGCAGTGAAGCCTGATTGAAGAATTCATTTAGTTTCTCTGCAATGGCCTTATCTTCCCTGAGTGCTCCTTTAGTACCTTGATCATCTAGTGTTGTCATTTACACCTGAGCAAAGAGAAGGTGAAGTGGATATAAAAGGCATCTTTTCTGATTTGGTGGGTCACCCTACCCACCCACTTTGCCTAGGTAAAATGATTACTCATTGTGCAAGACAGAGGTCACAATCCACCACCCACATCTAGCACAGCAAAATACTAAAACATTCAATACACTGATTAGCTGTTTCCTCAACTAGTATGCATTGTTTAAAATGTCCATTAACATCAGCAGTAGATGAACCCCATACTACCTTTCAACTGAAAACAGGAGCACTTTCAATCAGCAATTCCCTTGGAGGGAAGAAGGCAGGGAATTAAGTTCATAACATACAACAAATTGCAATGAGTCCTTCAATGTTTTTCCTATTCATTAGTATGTGAATAGGCTGCAGCAGTTGGGGAATTTTCCCTTTATTTTTTAATTACTTATATTCTCTTTATTCATTAGGTCACCTTCCTGAAAGTGATTCCTAGGAATGTACTGGTACACAAGCAATATTAATCAAATGTGGTGCAACATTTGATGCTGCTTTAAGTGTCCAACCTCCAAAGTGGGTAAAACTTTGGGTCATCCTGTTTACAAACTAAATTTTAAAATGAGATATTTCTAGATTTTAAGATGTCAAAGTAGTTTGTAAAAACAATATAAGAGTTTTTGACAAGGGCATCCGAATTCATTGCTGGTTCCCTTAGAGCTATCAGCTAAGCTCACAAACTGTTGTTCTGATATCAAGATTAGCATGTTTCTTTGTTTTCCTCAGGAGAATATATGTACTTAAACATCCTTATAGATCTTTCCAGAAAAGATGGTAAGCAGCCAGTCACCCATCTTACTCAATTAGATATCTGCCAACAAGAAGTTATTTGGTTCCTTAAGTTATAGGCAGAATATGATCAGTGGATATAAAAAAATATTAGTGGTAAGGAGCTGTTCCAAAAGCATTGCTGCAAAGGAATTTAAACTGTAGTTTACAATGATGGTAGAATAAAAATGTATTAACAAGACTGGCAGCCTGATATTACCCACTGTTAAGTAAGCCAGACTCGCTAGTTATTGGATTTCTAGAAAATTGGGTGGACTCAGTCTTCCTGTGACAGCTCATCAATGTTGAGTGCAGGGGACTGGACTAGGTGACCTATTGAGGTCCCTTCCATTCCTACACTTCTATGATTGTATGAAGTGCAGGGCAGCTGACATCTTGATAATGGCTCCATCAAGTGCTGTAACTGTTCCACTGCATTTCCTCCCCCGCCCCCTTACTGACTTGTTAACAAAGAACTTGGGTCATTAATTTGGCTCATAGAAGTACTTGGCATATGTGGTGAACAGTAAGCTCTGCCAGCAACCCACTGAAGATGACTGGTAAGAGAGGAACAATACATAATCATTAAAGAGACCAACTGTGGTGATGTGGATAGGATTAACTAAGGAGAAGATTAAGAAAACTGAATTTGACATGGAGTGGAAGGGAAGAGACACTGAAGAGCACTGACACAACTTAAAAATTACATTAGTTGCAAGTAGACTTGTGCATGAAACCTAGAAAAACAGATCATATGACCACAACTGAGGGTGGAATAGCTTTTGCTAGCTATTGCTGCTACTCAGTTCAAGAAGAGATTAACTTCAATAAACCTCTTGCCTGGTAATTGATAAAACAGCTAAATGTGTGCTTGTAAAAAACAAAAAACAAAAAAAATCCCACAAAACCCCTGGCCAATACGTTTGTAGGGAGTGATTTTTCATGCTGGACTTTATTTTTGCACCCATAAATAATAGGAAGGCCCACTAATATGTGACCCAAGGAAATACATATTCAAATTGGCATATTTGTATGATGTTTCCATACTGCTTTATTGATAAATGCATTGCATGCTGCTATATCCTGTAAACATTGTTCTGTTCTCTTCTACCCCATGACCAGATATCACACACAAAGGGCTCAGTTGTGCAGGGCTGTGGGTGCAAGTTGTCAGGGACTTCTGGAGCAGATGCACTTAGCTGAGGTAAGAGGAGAGAGGGGAGCCAGCAAGAGAGCTGTGCCTGGCATATGACTCGAGGACCTGAGGAAGGCTGTGAGAAATTTTGTTTGTTTAGAATCCACAGCCACACCATATTTCCCCGATTAAACAGGGAGCTCTTAGTGCAGCTCTCAAGCACATTGGAGTAGCTACTACCATGGCTGGTATTAGGAGTAGCTGAAAGTGGCTACATATTATTTTCATTCACTGGCTCACACTAAATCCACATACCCCACTCATGCTCTATCACTCATGTCCCTCCATGGTCATGTGCTCAACTTAGTAGTGAGAATAGATTTTTTTTTTAAAATTCCTAAACACTGTGAGCATTTATCTGCATCATGTGCAAGTCCAGAGACTAGGACACTTCAGAATTGCTCAGTGGGGGAAAACATCACTTCCTTTGTGTTTGTGATTTTATGCATTCTCCCTATAACCTATTCTTATTTCCCTCTCATGTACCACTGATTCCTACCCCCTCCCCATACACACCTCTTCCCTATACACACTACACATTCCTGGCTGGTGCCCTTTAAGGGGTTCTCTGTCATCCTGCTGCGTGGAGAGCTACAAGGATGGATCTTCACTTTCTCACGCCAAACCCAGGGGAGAGGAAATGTTGACAATTTTTAACTCCTGCCCTCCTCCTCTCAAAAGTAGCTGCACAAGCCATCCAATCTGTCTGCGCCCCTCTGGCTGCTTCTGGCTTCCTCTTTGAGATGGGGTATCCACATATCTGGTTCTGTTGGCTTCACTTTTGGTGATTCCTGTCTGATTCCTCCAGGGCCAGCTCTGTGGCAGCTTGTCTGCAACAGATGCTAAGAAGATTGAGCACTTTGGCATTCAGTCTTCCTCTTAGCTTCCCTGGCACACTGCACAATCAAGCTCCAATACAATATGATTTTTTAAATTGCTGGAGGACATAGACACATTACAATTCCAAGAGACACAAAATATTACAAGAGAAGTGGTTCTATATTTAAGTGCCATCCCCCACAGGAGTTCTTATCTGCCTGCAGAAACCTTAGGCTAAGGGCTTCTTCATGGTGGTTTTGTCACTAAATTCTGTCAGAAGTGTTCTTTAGCAGATAGCAAATCTTCACCCAGGAAGAGGAAAGCTATAAAACATGTTTACAAACCACAAAATCACGATAACAGCAAAAGACAAATCCCCTCCAAAATATCTCATTGTTTAAATTACAACTTCTCTGAAAAGTAGAAATGCTCTTAAAATGGATTTAGAAATATAGGAGTACATGCACTCAATGTCTCTTGGCAATTTTAGGCATTGATGTATGTAATCTCTCCACTCCATTTGAAACTACACTATCACCATGTTATATAAATTGAGTTTCATGGCTTTTCATTTTACACTGGTAAGAAAAGTCCAAAGTATTTCAATATGTTTGGTTGCCTGGATCACCCCCTTTTCCCGCATGCATTGGTTGTGGTCTTCCTCCCTCCCCTCCCATACTCGTACACTCACTTTGCCTTGTAGATCGGTCTAAAAGGAGGCTTCAGTTTCTTTTTATTTTCCCCTACCTGACCTAATTGTTTGCCCTTTCCTGACTCTTATTAAAGAAAAAAAAAAAACCTTCTGGTTAACATTATAGCACTTTGATGATCTCCATCAGTATAATTCAAGGTCAGATGTGTGAACCCCGTACTCCCACTGGTGAACAGTTACTCACAATTAATAGCAGACTACTCATGTGAGTAACTGCTTACCAGTGGGAAACATTCAGTCTTACCAGAACAAATTAGCTGTAATGAGGACACTTGAAGGTGCCTTAATGTGTCATGACATCTGTGTAGGGATATTATGCTCCTCAGAAGCCATTAGGTCAAGCAGCAATGTAATTATCGCAAGGTAATAACTTTAAAAAAAGGGATAATTTCCATCGAAAATTTCAGAGAAGCTGCATGTTCCCACAAAAATCTTCTGATTTCGTCAAATCAGCACTTTCCAACTGAAAATTGTTTCAACCAGCTCTAGTAAAACTATTCACACATTTCAGAAATAAATTGAACAAGTGTTACATTAGATTAAGTCTGACATCTAATTCAGAGGAATAAACAGAAATACATGACCAAAACTTTATTAACTCCTAACATCTGTTGGCTGGGATGACAATGAGGAAAGGTATGCGTCTCTCTATGTGGCTCTCGTATGACCACTTCTGGAAAAGTTCTGGGCAACTCAATACAAGAAAGATCCAGATTTTCAAGGAAAGTAGAGGAAGTCTCATCACATGGAGCATTTCAAATCTATGGTAGTCTGGGAAGAGCTCTAGAAATTGTGCAATATGGAATAATCCTGAACTGAAAGGGGGATGGAAGAGGTAATCTATGAAGATTTTACCACTGTTTAATTAGGAATATGTGCTATAACAAGTGTGCAGAGTTTTAAGAAACTGAGCTTTAGTAAACATTCTGTGATGCCAGTGCTACTTGTTCAGGGTGTTTTTCTCCATCTCACTACCAGGAAGAACCCAAAAGGTTAACAACTGTCAGAATGTAATTCCTCACCAGTGTAGTATTGCCAACTCCATGTCTTCAAACATCTTGAGTCCAAACCCCCCAAAAATATGAGGGTGGCTTAAAATCATGGGTTTTATAAGAATGTAAGAGCTGCCATACTGGGTCCACGTTACCCAGTACCCTGTCTCCAACAGTGGCCCATACCAGAGCTTCAGGAGGAATGTACAGACAAGGGCAATTATGGAGTGATCCACTCCTGTCTTCCACTCCTAGCTTCTGTTAATCAGATCTTTAGGTTAACCCTGAGCATGGGGTTGTGTCCCTAACCATCTTGGCTAATGGCCATTGATGGACCTATCATAGAATCATAGAATATCAGGGTTGGAAGGGACCTCAGGAGGTCATCTAGTCCAACCCCCTGCTCAAAGCAGGACCAATCCTCAACTAAATCATCCCAGCCAGGGCTTTGTCAAGCCTGACCTTAAAAATTTCTAAGGAAGGAGATTACACCACCTCCTTAGGTAACGCATTCCAGTGTTTCACCACCCTCCTAGTGAAAAAGCTTTTCCTAATATCCAACCTAAACCTCCCCCACTGCAACTTGAGACCATTACTCCTCGTTCTGTCATCTGCTACCACTGAGAACAGTCTAGATCCATCCTCTTTGGAACCCCCTTTCAGGTAGTTGAAAGCAGCTATCAAATCCCCCCTCATTCTTCTCTTCCGCAGACTAAACAATCTCAGTTCCTTCAGCCTCTCCTCATAAGTCATGTGTTCCAATCCCCTAATCATTTTTGTTGCCCTCCGCTGGACGTTTTCCAATTTTTCCACATCCTTCTTGTAGTGTGGGGCCCAAAACTGGACACAGTACTCCAGATGAGGCCTCACTAATGTTGAATAGAGGGGAACGATCACGTCCCTTGATCTGCTGGCAGCGCCCCTACTTATACATCCCAAAATGCCATTGGCCTTCTTGGCAACAAGGGCACACTGGTGACTCATATCCAGCTTCTCGTCCACTGTAACCCCTAGGTCCTTTTCTGCAGAACTGCTGCCTAGCCATTCAGTCCCTAGTCTGTAGCGGTGCATGGGATTCTTCTGTCCTAAGTGCAGGACTCTGCACTTGTCCTTGTTGAACCTCATCAGATTTCTTTTGGCCCAATCCTCTAATTTGTCTAGGGCCCTCTGTATCCTATCCCTACCCTCCAGCGTATCTACCTCTCCTCCCAGTTTAGTGTCATCTGCAAACTTGCTGAGGGTGCAGTCCACACCATCCTCCAGATCATTAATGAAGATATTGAACAAAACCGGCCCCAGGACCGACCCTTGGGGCACTCCGCTTGATACCGGCTGTCAACTAGACATGGAGCCATTGATCACTACCTGTTGAGCCTGACAATCTAGCCAGCTTTCTATCCACCTTATCGTCCATTCATCCAGCCCATACTTCTTTAACTTACTGGCAAGAAGTATCCCCCATGAACCTATCCAGTTCTTTTTTAGAAGCCAGTTATACTTTTGGCCATAACAATGTCTCATGATAATGAGGTTCACAAGTTAGTTGTGCGTTGTGTGAAAAAGTATTTGTATTAAAACTGCTGCCTATTAATTTCATTGGGTGACCCTGGGTTTTTCTGTTTCGTGAAAGGGTAAATAACACTTCTGTATTCACTTTTTTACATCATTCATGATTTTATAGACCTGTATCATATCCCCTTTTAGTAGTCTTTTTTTTCTGAACTGGGCAGCCCTAATCTTTTTACTATCTCCTCTTATAGAAGCCTTTATGTACCCTTTATCATCATTTTTTTTTTTGCCTTTTCCAGTTCCACTATAGCCACGCTTGATCATCTCTGTTGCCCTTCTCTGAATATTTTCCAATTCTACTACAATCTTTTTGAGATAGTGGTGACCAGAACTGGAGACAATATTAAAGGTGTGGATGTGCCATGGAGTTATATAGTGGCATTATGATAGTTTGTCTAATTTTTTATTCATTTCCTAATAGTTCCTAACATACCATTAGCCTTTTTGACCACTGCTGCACATTGAGTGTAAGTTTTCATAAAATTATCTTGGAGACTCCAAGATCTCTTTGTTCAGTGGCAACAGCTAATTTAGAACCCATCATTGTATATGTACAGTTGGGATTATGTTTTCCAATGTGCATGACTTTATACTTTTTTCCAGGGTGCATTATTTTATACTTACCAACATTGAATTTCATCTGCCATTTTGTTGCCCAGTCACCCAATTTTGTGAGATCACTTGTAATGCCTTGCAGTCTGCTTTGGATTTAACAATCTTGAATAGTTTTGTATCCTCTCCATACTTTGCCAATTCAATATTCACCCCATTTTCCAGATAATTAATGAATATGTTGAACAGCACTGGTCCCAGTACAGCTCCCTAGAGGAGCCCACTGTTCACCTCCCTCCATTGTGAAAACTGATTAATTTTTACTACCCTTTCTTTCCTATCTTTCAACTAGTTACTGATCTGTGAGAGGACTTTCCCTCTTATCCCACGGCTACTTAGTTCCCATAAGACCCTTTGGTGAGGACCTTGTCAAAGGCTTTCTGAAAATCTAAATTCACTATATGGGCTGGACCATCTTGATATACATGCTTATGGACTTTCTCAAAGAATTCTAATATACTAGTGTGGCATGATTTTCCTTTTCAAAAGCCAAGTTGACTCTTCCCCACCAAATTGTGTTTGTCTATGTGTCTGATAATTCTGCTCTTTACTATAATTTCTACCAGAAGTTAGGGTCACTGACTGGTGATTGCCAGGATCTCCTTTGGAGCACTTTTTTAAAAAAATGGGTGTTACATGTAAGCTACCTTCCAATCATCTGATAAGAGTCTGATTGCAGTGATAGGTTGCATACCACAATTAGTAGCTCTGTAATTTCATAGCTGAGATGCATATAAATTGTTGTGTGAATACCATCTGGTCCTGGTGACTTATTTAGTTTATCAATTTGTTCTAAAACCTCTTCTATTGACACATCAATTTGGGACAGCACTCCAGATTTGTCACCCCAAAAGAATAGGTCTGATATGAGTACCTCCCTCACATCCTCTGAAGTGAAGACCTGTACAAAGAATTCATTTAGCTTTTCTGCCATGGCCCTGTCTTCTCTGAGTGCTCCTTTAACTCTAGTCATCTAGTAGCCCCACTACCTGTTTGGCAAGCTTCCCACTTCTGATGTACTTAAACAATTTTTTTTACAATTCCTTTTTTTGCGTCTTTAGGAAAATTTAAAGACGATATAAATAAGTGTTGTGTTATTTTTCTCTGAATTCTCAAGTCACATTTTCAAGGTTTTCTCTGCATTCGTAAGGGCCAGAAACTTACTTTTTTTCAAAAAAGAACTAGATAATTTCATGGAGGATAGGTCCATCAATGGCTATTAGCCAGGATGAGTAGGAATGGTGTCCCTAGCCTCTGTTTGCCAGAAGCTGGGAATGGGTGACAGGGGATGGATCACTTGATTACCTGTTCTTTTCATTCCCTCTGGGGCACCTGGCATTGGCCACTATCAGAAGACAGGATACTGGGCTAGATAGATCTTTGGTCTGACCCTGTATGGCTGTTCTTATGTTTGTTTGTTTTTTTAAAAATGAAGGCTGAGATTTTCACATAATCACTTGACTCCAGGAGATGGGCCTTTAAAATAAAACAAAAAACTTTCAAGGGTGAGCAATGCTTCCAATATTCGACTGTCCTGAAACTTGATCCCCTACCACCAGTTCTGTTCCTCATTCATCTTTATGATCTGTAATTCTACTACAGTAAAATCAATGAAGATTAGAAAATAAGGATGTGAAATACAGCAGGAGGCTTAAAGTTACTGTGTTCAGGAGACATAGCAGCACCAAAATGTTTTCTTGTATTGTAAACAGCAGCATGGTGAATAGTGTTGACAAATACAAGAATCCATCATTATCAGAAAAACAAGCCTGCTTTAAAGTTGCCAAAGGGTAGTGTTCCAGAAGATGTCAGCAGAGTATTAGAAAACAAAACTGTAAAGTTTGTCCCAGATTCTCAGGACTACAGTATCTAAATATTTCAGTGGTGGAAATCATTGTATTAAATAGTGATGCTCATGAAGAAGGCTGTGTCTAAAACTATTATTTGCTTCTCTGATCTTATCACTGGTGTCTGCAAAGGAGAGCTGGAGTTCTGTGATTGCACTTTTGATCTAATGAATTAGTTGAAAGGCTATTGAAAATATAGTTTGCTGAGAAAATGGCCTCAGATCTTTGCCTTGGTAGTTTATTTTTGTAGTAAGTCCATATTAAAGATTGCAGCAGCACTGCCATTGAGGGGATAATCCTGTCAAATGTACGGCTAGATTCAGTGAGCCTTACTCACACCTGAGTTGTACTTACTCCTTGAGTAGTCCTGTTGATTCCATTACTGTGGCACAGAGAGGAACAGAAGAGCCTGGCAGATAATAAATTTTATCGAAATTCCTCTGCCTCTTCCAGCCGTATCGTGTTTTTACTGAAGCTTATAACACATTTTTTTATTGATTCTAACAGAGCTACTCTCAGTGTACGACACTTTTCAACAGGAGTAAGAATACCAGAATTTGACGTGTTGTGGTTGGGATAAAATAATAGGGGTTGAGCTTGCTCCCATTTAAACTAATGGGAGTGTGGAAGTATAACATTGTATAAGGGGACATGCTGGATACATTGTATATGAGAGGGCATGCCAAAACATGTTACAAAGTATCTGAGGGAGCACACATAGGGACAGTTAGCTTTTGAATGGAGAAGCAATTAAGATAGAGCCAGCACGTCTAAGAAGCAGGCATCAGAATGGAAGGTGTGAAGGGCAATTAGTTAAGTTAACTGGAAGCTGTTAAAGGAGATTGTTAAGGGTAGCAGGTAATTGAAGATACGTGACTGGTCTCAGGGATCTCGAAGGGTGGTGACTAAAATCTTTTCTTCTTTTGTCTGTAACTTCTCTGTAACTTGTTCTCCAGCAAGCTGTATAAATTAAGAGACAGAAGCCCCACTCGGGGGGCTCACTTCTAAATGTATTAGCAGAGCAGCTTTGCTAATAAAACACAGTGGTCTGATAAATTGTGAGTCTGAGTCTGAGTCAAACTTTGGAGGTTCCACCGAGATGGCAAGCGGCTTCACTGAGGCTGTGTGATCCCTGACTGCCTTGCAGGACAATCGTGGCAGCCGGCGCCTGGACGCTTAGTCCAAGCGATCCTCCACAAGACAGAAAGGTACACAGCAGCAGCGCAGTCTACGCCATTGAACTTGTTGGTTCCCACTCTGTTCGGGTAGGGGTCTTTGGATCCAGCTTCTGGAATCAGATGTCTCAGGTAATTATTATTTTTGTGCTTTAACCGGTTTGAGGACTGTCTTGTCTTTGTGTCTATCTGTCTTCCCCGTGGTGTGTGTGTGAATCTGGGAGCCATCTCTGTCCGGAGACTGGCTGACCAAGGGGTCCCCGTCCCCACGGTCTGAATAAGTGGAATCTGCACAGCTGCAGCCGCACCACGCCTTGGGTATAACCCCTGGTGTGAAAGCAAGGGCAGTTGAGGCAGTAGCCTGTGGGCTCCTTTCTGTGTGTTGCACCAGGTACCGCTCTGCTGAGCCCAAATTTCCTTCTTGTGTGAGTGCTGTGTGAAATCCTCCTGGATGGGTAATCAGAAGTCTAAGGTAGAACAGTTCCCTAAGGGAATTCCAGCTTATTTTATGTATTTTAGGAGGGGTCCGGACTCTTGTAGGTTTCTTGAAAAATGGTCCAAATTAGCTCTAGAGAACCCCAAATTACAGTGGCCACTGTTAGGTTCTTGGGACAAGGATCGAGTGGACGCTTTAAAAAGCAAACTCTTCCTCCCAAAAACCAAATTGGAGAGAGGAGAAGTAGACTGCTTCATGCAGTGGTGGGAAGAGGCAAATCGTAGATGGACTGAGTCAAAACTCACCTCTCTTAAAATTCTATCAAAAAACTAACAATTCAATTGGATGCAGTCTCTCCCACCACTAGTCCGAGCACTCCCCTTTGCCCAGTCCTGTGCAATGATCCGGATCAAACCCGACCCCCCACCATACTCCTGCGCAAATAAGAAATCAGAAAAGGAAAAATCTTCAGTGATTACAGATAATGAAAGTGAAGAAGATACCCTCATTGGCCTCGCAGCTCTGCAAAATATTATGAAGAAGAAATCCAAAGCAGACTGCAAAGATTCTCTTGACATCTCTTCTTGGAAAAGAGAACCTGATGGGAGGTTAATGAGAGACTCTGATCAAACTGTTGTGGCACCCTTACGAGTCCTTAAGATGGGAGAAAGTGAGTCCATATGGGATTATAAGCCCTGGACTCGTACGGAACTTTTATCTATAGTCAAAAGTTTTCCCAAACCACAGGAAATCTCTGTCAAATTTGCTGAGGAGTTTCTGTTAATCTGTGAAACCTATGAACCCTCTGAGACAGATCTCCTCCAACTGTGTAAATTGTTAGCTCCTGCCAGTTATTATGAAAAATGGTTGGCTGCCGCAGACTGGCCAGCTGAGGCATGCCACTCAACCATAAAAAGTACTGGCCCAGATTCGACATACAGAGACCGGTGTATGGCTCTTTGGAAGCGCCTGCATCAAGCCATTCCCAAAGTGTGGTCTCCTAAAACAAACTGGACAGCAATACGTTGCTGTAAGCAAGGGCAAGGAGAAAGCCCAGGCGACTATAAGTCCCGGCTAACTGATATTTTCCTACAACATTCAGGAATACAAGAGCCCGATGTAAATGGGCAGGGGGCCTTGGCACATGCATTTGTTGAAGGTCTTCTCCCTGCCACAGGCAGCATGTTTAAACAAATAAGTGTGGGATGGGAGACTGAAACCATGGACAAATTGCTGGCAGTAGCAGAGCATTGCCACTGCACTTTAAAAGAAAAGGAGGAACAGTCCTCCCAAAAGTTAATGGCTCTGCAGATACAGCATTATTCAGGACTAAGCAGACCACACCGGGGACAGGGACGGGGTTGAGGAAGGGGGCGGGGGGCTGGTTTAACTGGGGTTTGTAACTACTGTAAACAGCCTGGACACTGGAAAAAAGAGTGTCCAAGACGACCTAATAATTGTATGGGAAATCAAGTGAACCCCCCCGCTGGTTCCTCTAGCTGATCTCCAACCCTATTTTTCACCCCAACAATGACAGGATGCTGGGGAACCTCACAAAGTTTTAGCTCCCTTATTACCTCTGTCCCCTACTGGAGAATGTGTCCTGACTGTAAATGATCTCTCTCTCCCTTTCCTTGTTGATACTGGAGCTTCTCTTTCTACAATCCGCACCACTGACTTGCCTGAGGTTCCCCGTTCTGGAAAATCTGTGTCTGCTGTTGGCATTACAGGGATCCCTACCTCTTTTCCCCTCTCAAAACCTTTGTCTGTTCAGGTCGGTCCCCTCTCTGAGGAGCATGTATTCCTCCTCTCTGATTCCACCCCTGCAAACCTTCTGGGATGGGACTTGCTATGCAAACTTGGCTGTTCTATTTACTGCTCCCCAGATGGTGTCTATCTGCAAATCCCTCAGTCTTCCTTATGTGATTCTGTAGCCTCCCTGCTGTCTGAAACTTCCCTCTCCACTCCGGTCTTTGGGTTGCTCTTTGCATTCTGATTCCCTTTGGCGATCGCCCACCGGTACCTTTGTAGCCCCCCTCTCACTCTACCCGTCTCTAGCCGCCCTGCTACATGGTGTTTCGCATGTCAGCAAGGAGGGGATGGTCTCTGCTATGAGTAAGGCGGGGTGGTGGGCTCCCCATTTCAGCTCCTTTGCAACCCGCCACTGTGCCGCTTGTGTTACTTGTCAAAGCCACAATGTAGGCAAATCTGTAAAAGTAACACAAGGGTTCCGGGGTTTGCCTCAAGCACCTTTCCTACACTGGCAACTTGATTTTGTACAAATGCCAAAGTGTCAGAAATATGAATTCATTTTAGTTATAATATGTCTGTTTTCGGGTTGGATTGAAGCCTTTCCCTGTCGCAAAGCTGATTCATTGTCCGTTGCAAAATGTCTGTTAAACCACATTATCCCTACCAAGGGAATTCCTGCCACTTTGTCTAGTGACCGGGGAACACATTTTACTGGAAAAATTGTTCAACATCTAAACCAGGTATTACATGTCACCCACCTGTTGCACTGCCCTTACCATCCACAGAGTGCAGGGGCAGTTGAAAGGCGAAATGGTGTGCTTAAAAATAAGCTGGCAAAAATCTGTAGCTCCACAGGGTTAAACTGGCCAGCTGCTTTACCACTGGCCCTTATGGAAATTCGGTCATCCCCATCCCAGAGACACAAATTGAGTCCATTTGAAATCATCATGGGACGCCCTATGCGAACAATGGCTACTATTACCCCAGCCCCAGACCTAAACCTAACTCACAGCACGCTCCTCCGGTACTGCAAAGGGTTAATGCAAGTTGTGAGCTCCTTCCATTCGCAGGTGCGAGCAGCTTGGCCGACAGAACCCACCTCTGCTGCCTGTCACACTCTTGAGCCTGGTGATTGGGTCTACCTGCGGCATCACCTTCGGAAGCTTGGGCTTTAAGAAAAACACCATATATCACAAGGCTTGTGATAAAATTGCAGGAGTTAGCAACACTGATGAAATCACTGTAACCCAATAGGTAGGTTTAGAGATTAATTATGGAGTGACAATTTAGACTGCAGTAGTTTAAGGGGATTTGGCATCCAGGTCAGCTACAGTATCAGGATTAATATCAGAGTGAGAGACCTGATGAGCACTTGAGACACTGTTTAAACAAATTATGTTTTTCTTTATTAATATTCTTATAAGAAACACAACCATACCACAAACACTGTAGTATAATAAGGGAGAGAAGCAAGATACAGAATGTATAGCACTTGCATTACTTGTCGTTGCCAGAATCAGGGACTGGACAACTGGGGATGGATCATTCAATACATTTCCCTGTTCTGTTCATTTCCTCTGAAGCATCTGTCACGGGTCACTGTTGGAAGATAGGATACCGAGTTAGATGACTATTGGTCTGATCCAGTATGGCCATTCTTATGTACACATTTGAAATTGGTGAGATGTTCAGCAGGTGGACTTCTGTCAATCTTGTCCCAGTGCATCCCACAGCACATAGCTTGAGTGGCACCTTTCATAATGGGGTACACTGATGCCCACTGTACTCTGTGTATATTCATAATGGGTGCAACTCCATCATCTGTGCTTTTGCATCATATTAATATTGTGGTTCCTAACTCCTATAGGCTTATTAGCTATTTACCTCATACTCACTAGCATTTACAAGAATCAGTCACTATAGTATTGGGGTTTAACTTCTGCTTACCCCTATTTCTTAGGAATTGCTCAAAATACCGGTGTCAAGGTTCCTTCCCCACTCTGAACTCTAGGGTACAGATGTGGGGACCTGCACGAAAGACCCCCTAAGTTTACTCTTACCAGCTTAGGTTAAACTCTGCCACCACCAAAGTGTTACACAAAGAACAGGGGAAGTGTCCACTTGGAAACGTCTTCCCCAAAAAATATCCCCCCAAGGACTATACCCCCTTTCCTGGGGAAGGCTTGACAAAAATCCTCACCAATTTGCAGAGTGAACACAGACCCAAACCCTTGGATCTTAAGACCAATGAAAAAGCAATCAGGTTCTTAAAAGAGAATTTTAATTAAAGAAAAAGTAAAAGAATCACCTCTGTAAAATCAGGATGGTAAATACCTTACAGGGTAATCAGATTCAAAGCATATAGAATCCCTCTAGGCAAAACCTTAAGTTACAAAAAGACACAAGAATAGGAATATACAACTTATTTTATCAGCCATTTAAAACAGAATCTAACCCCTATCTAACTAGATTGCTTACTAACTCTTTACAGGAGTTCTGACCTGCATTCCTGATCTGTTCCCGGCAAAAGCATCACACAGACAGATAGAACCCTTTGTTTCCCCCCGACCCCTCCAGCTTTGAAAGTATCTTGTCTCCTCATTGGTCATTTTAGTCAGGTGCCAATGAGGTTATTTTAGCTTCTTAACCCTTTACAGGTGAAAGGGTTTTTTCTCTGGCCAGGAGGGATTTAAAGGTGTTTACCCTTCCATTTATATTTATGACAACCGGTAACTGGTATTTTTCAGTTTCTTATTCCATAGTCACCAGCATTTAGCAAAGCTCTTTACTGCAACACTTGATTGGGTGACATTAGGGTTACTTATCAGTTAGTTACTTGTGTCAACCTTATTAAGGTGTTAGGCCTTGATTTGTTTGGCTAAGCTAGCTATTTTACAGGCCTTCGGTCCTTGCATTACCAAATTAATCAATACTATAAAACCTAAATATACCTTATTCCTGGCTACATCAAAGTGTTTTTAGATTGCTGTCATGCCATTTTTCACGTATGTTGGGGTGGGTTGATGTAATGTGGGGGGTGATCATAGAAGAGTCAAGAAAAAGGATTTGTTTACACTAGACAGTTAAAAAAAAAAACTATAAAGTGAACTTAATAAAAAGGATCAATTAGTAGATTTAACCCCACAAAAATTGAAATTAAATAGTTCTCAACCTGATTAAAGAGTTTAATGAGGTCCTGTTTCCTTAAATGAGGAGGTAAGCCAGAATTTATCTATTCAAACATGATCAGCCTTCAGAACCTTGTCACTATTTTCCTCTTCAGTGCATTTGTGCAGATTTGACACTTGGAGAAAGATTGTGATTTCAGTTTATAAGTATATGGAACAATTCCCTGCATCAAAAATGGTCAACAAAGTGACTGCTTATTAGGCTGGAATGAATATGTCCTCAGAGTGTTTCATGTTTAAAGACCACTGCAGTATTTTATATAATTAATCTAACTTACTTCCTCCTTTTAGATATTTCAAGTTTTCTCTATTGCTGCCATCTAGGAAATATCACAGCAAAGAGAGCTCATATTATGAGCAATTTTATTGGTTGTCGTATATCTTCTTCAAGTTCAGAGTGCCCATTTAAGTCATTTGAATGGGTCAAGACTTTGAAGTTTAAATAAGCTCTGGAGAGATGAACGTATCAAGGATGAACTATAGTTAACAACATTTTCAACTTCCTACTTCAAGTGTCTTTTATGAGCAGGGAGAACTACAAAGATTTGGCTCTCAGCGACTGGTTTCAGACTCTGTAATTGAAAATAAAAGTGCAAAGCACTGTAGCATCAAGCATAATTAAGGCTGCATGTGAATATATTAAAATGCAAGTATTTGAGGCAGCAACTATTAGGAACCCTATGTGCTACTGCATTACAAAAACATCATAAATACATATTTCTTATTCTGTGATTATCTGTTGCTACTGAGGATTTTGCTCAAATATGGACTACAGAATTTCCCTCATTTGAGATAGTTAAAAAAGCATAAATTAATTTACTATATTAACCTATGAAAATAAGACATTTAATTTCTCTTCCAAGGGGATGATCTAAGGCTGCCATGCCAAGAGAACAAGGAGAAATTACATTGCATACACAGTATTGAATAAAAGGAAAACATGCTTTAGTTGTGTTTTGTTTTGTTTTTTTTTAAAGAAACTGCAGCTGTATGGCTGGCATTCTTGGTTCAGCTATTTTAGTAAGTGATCATTAAGTAGTTTCTGAGAGAATATCACTGCTCTGTGATTTACATTCTGGAATTATGAAACTCAGTTCTTTTCCCCAAATTCTCTGCATTCTGTTCCCCCACCACCACCCCCTCCCACCATCCCCCACACTTTGCACCAAATTACATCTTGCTAGCAGGTTGGGCCACTTATGCCATCTGCTTTGTTATCTTAAGATATATTTAAAACAAGTTGTTATTTTCTAAATTATGATCAGGTGAGGCACATCATAAGGCATGTTGTTTCTATGAAACCTGTAGGGAACATGGCTGGCCCAGGGCCAGCCTTATGGGTGGACAACGTGGGTGACTGCCCAGGGTGCCATGGTCGGGGGGCGCCATGCTCAAGAGACAACAAGTGGGGTGTGCTTGGGGTGCGAGGCCACAGAAGGGAACGCAGGGCAATGGGATGAGGAGAGGCAGCGAGGTCCAGGGACAGTGGGGGTGGGGATCCTGGGGAGGCAGTGGAGGCCAGGAGCAATGAGGAGATTGGGAGGAGTCCAGGGAGGCAGCAGGGCCCAGGGGCACCAAAATAAAAGTTCACCCAGGGTGCCACTTTCCCTAAGGCCAGCACTGCCTGGCTAGGGTTGCCAACTTTCTAATTGCACAAAACCAAACACCCTGCCCGGCCCCTTCTCTGAGGCCCTGCCCCCACTCCCTCCATTGCTCAATCTTCCCCACCCTCACTCAGTTTAAGTGGGCTGGGACAGGGGATTGGGATGTGGGAGGGGGTAAGGGTTCCAGCTGGGGGTGCGGGCTCTGGGGTGGGGCCAGAAATGAGGGGTTCAAGGTGCAGGAGGGGGCTCCGGGCAGGGGCACGGTTTGAGGTGTGGGAGGGGGTGAAGGCTCCTGCTGGGGGTGTGGTCTTTGGGGTGGGGCCAGGGATGAGGGGCTTGGGGTGCAGGAGAGGCTTTGGGCTGGGGCAGGAGGTTGGAGTGCAGGTGGGGGTGCGGGGTCTGGGAAGGAGTTATGGTTCAGGAGGGGGGTCCAACTTGGGGCAGGGGGTTGGAGTGGGGGCAGGGTCTGGGAGGAAGTTAGGGTGCAGGAAGGGGTTCCTACCTGGGGCAGGGGTTTTGGGGTGCAGGGTCTGGCCAGGAAGCGCTTTCCTCAGGCAGCTCCCAGTCGGTGGTGCAGCGGGGCTAAGGTAGGCTCCCTACCTGCCCTGGTTCTATGCTGCTCCCGGAAATGGCTGCCATGTCCAGCGCCTAGGCAGATCTGGGCATGCGCCATCACCGCAGCTCCCATTGGTTGCAGTTCCTGGTCAACGGGAGCTGCGGAGCTGGCATTGGGGGCAGGTGCATCACATGGAGCTTCTCTGATTGCTCCTGTGCCTAGGTGCTGGAGATGTCAGCCATTTCCAGGGAGCTGCACAGAGCCAGGGCAGGCAAGAAGCCTGCCTTAGCCCCACTGCGTTGCTGACTGGACTTTTAACAGTCCAGTCTCTGGTGCTGACCAGAGCCGCTGGGATCCCTTTTTTACCAGGCGTTCCATAGAAAACCAGACGCCTGGCAACCCTATGCCTGGTTCTTTCACATACATTTGTGTAATAGATTTTCTTAAAGCTGCAGGCAAATCACACATGAGGTAAAAAGAAAATTATGCCTAACTCTGTCATGTTTCTGGGGGGATTCCATCTAATAGTATACCTTTAGTGATACACTGGACTAGATATGTCTTTGCAGTGCCTGGCACAATGGGGCCCTAACCTAGCTGGTCTTTAGATGGTTCTGAAGTATAAATGTTAAATAATAATAGAGGAATTTTTAGTATTCAGACTGTTAAAATATTGGAAACTTGGCACAAAATGTCCGTACCTCTTGATAAAATATATATTTTTTTCTAAATGAAGACTGACAGTTATTGTGTTTTCTATACTTAACAAAAAAACAGAGGCCAAATAGTCCTCTCCGACTGATAGACCCAAAGGAAAGGAAGAGGGTCTCCAGAAGTTTCTGCAGGGTTGAGTTTGCAGAGTTTCTTTCCAGTCTTCTCTTTTAAGGGGATGGACTTTAGAGGGCCAATAAGGGAGGTGGAGCAAGGTAGAAAAAGACGTGGTATCTCAATCATGTATCCGTTATGTTCATGGCATACACACAGATAAATAAGATAAAAATACAGAAATACTCTTGCTGGAAGGTTGCAACATAACACTATTTTATTTCTTAGAATTTGTAATAGCATGCAAGAACCCAGTTAGGAATATATTCATAATGACATGAATGAAGAACTCCTCCAATTTGTAGGCAGATTTCAACACTTCAGCATCATAGAATCATAGAATATCAGGGTTGGAAGGGACCTCACGAGGTCATCTAGTCCAACCCCTTGCTCAAAGCAAGACGAATCCCCATCTAAATCGTCCCAGCCAGGGCTTTGTCAAGCCTGACCTTAAAAATATCTAAGGAAGGAGATTCCATCACCTCCCTAGGTAACGCATTCCACTGTTTCACCACCCTCCTAGTGAAAAACTTTTTCCTAATAGCCAACCTAAACCTCCCCCACTGCAACTTGAGACCATTACTCCTTGTCCTGTCATCTTCTACCACTGAGAACAGTCTAGATCCCTATACTAGAAGTGTGGATGGAGGCACAAAGAGGGGCACAATTTAGGTATTGTGGGCCTGATATTTTTGCAGAGTAATGTAATTCAAACTTCCTTTTTACTTTCACTTTTGTATCCACAAATTATTTGCACCAGTGAGGTCAACATAAATTTTGGGTTTTAAAAACAGGACCCTGAAATGTAAGAGCTAGATGAATCTACCGGAGTTGGAAATACAGGTCCAGCAGAGCACTTAAATGTGAATGAAACTTTAAGCACTTGAGTAGTTCCTTTGACCTCAGAGGCACTACTCCTGTGTTTAAAATTACCCACATGTTTAAGTACTTTGCTAAATTGGGACTAAAGCTATGCTAATAATGGTGGCGATTCACTGAATATGAGAAAAATTGAAGAGTAGTTTTACTGAACTAATTTTAGTGAGGAAAATCTGGATTGAGGTTATAGCTTTCTAAAACTAAATTATCATTTTTCTGAAGTATATGAATTTCTATGGCTTTTGAAAATCCATTAGAAACTCAAACAGGTAAGATTAGCTTGGGAAGAGAAAATTAGTTAAATTATAATTAAAATACTGATATCAGTAGTTTAAATGGAACAGGGAGAGGTTCATATAAACATATCCATGCTCCACCAGTTGGAAATTAAAGATGTAGTTCACAGTTAATCTGGTAATTGTCTTTTCTTCAAGCAAAGCTTTATAAAGAAAACCTAAAGAGGACTAACACTTCTAATCACTGACTTCTAATCTTTGTGTCTGTTTGTTTGCCACAGTGCTGTATATTGCTGTTAGTGTGATAATATTCTATTAAGTGGCTGTCATTTTACTCAATATTATGGTGCATAGATTTTGATGTGTAATCACTGCAGACCTTTCATTGTAGATAATTTTGCATTTTATTATTTCATCATTTATTGTTTATTTATTATTTCTAACATTAAGATTTCTTGCAATAACACCACAGTAAGAATTTAATACAATGTTCGATCCTTTCTAAGGGACAGGCTCTGATATCCACTTACTCCATGAATACTCTCACTTACCTGCCCTTTGAGTAAGGTGCTACTTAATACTTGTAAGGGTAGGAGAATCTGGCCCATAGACTGTATTACCTACAAACAGCAATCGGATGATATTTTTTCTCCAGTCCTGGTAGGTAAGCAAATATGATTAGTGATGTCCCACAACCAGGGTTCTTATATGATAAATCTAGAGTCAGAGATCAAGGAGAAACAAGAAGTATTAATGAATTGTGTGAGTATAAACCACACTGCTGTATGTCTGTGACCCAGTTTGTTACCTTAGCAACAGCATCAGGGAAATGTGGACATTTCATACCTTTTGAATTAAATGAAATTGTCATTTGAATAATAATTGATTTTATTTAATAAAGAAAAGCATGGCTTGCAACTTTCCTACTGCAATTCCCAATGAATAAAATCATGAATAATCAGTGACCAATTCTGGCAAAACTCAAATGTGTGTGTGTGTGACTGCTGAATTCACTTTGTACTGGTGTGTTTTTTCAAACATTCAGCAGTTACACTCATTTATTCCAGTGCTGAATTTGACCCTTGTACTGAATCAGATCCTTAACTAGGGTAAATCACCATAGTGCCATTTAAGTCAGTTGAACTTTGTCAATGTACACAAATTAAGGATCTGGACAAATCTTTCAAGAAGTAGGTATGTGTCAGAAAGAGGTCTCTGTGGAAGAGTTCTCTTTTAAGGAGGTGTGGAGTGTCTTTATATCACATTAAAGAGTAATTAAAATAACCAATATTGCTGGCATTTTAATTTTTAAAAAAATCTGGAAAACCTAAGCAAATGCATAAATACTTGTTGATCCTACACACTAAACTTGTATAAGGAAATTCCATCCTGTCTCACCAGAAGGTTAACTACACATCACATACTTCAGCACCAAACAAAATGTCTCCTATAATTCCAATCCACCAAGTAATGCACATAGCTAGCCTATGTAACCATTAGCTCTTATTGATGATATCACTATGCTATCTACCTCTTTCCCTCCTATTGTTTGTTACTCTCAATTGCTGTGTCTTGTCTTAAATTAGTGCCTGCAAATGTCTTCACTGACATGTACCCAGGAGCAGCATTGACCTTAGAAGGGCTCCAAACAGATATGAAGCTTAGTCCTCATAGCATTACTTGCAGGACTCGGATACAGGGCCTGATATAAAGCCCACTGAAATCAATGAGTCATTCCATTATCTTCAATGATGCCCTTAGATTGCAAGTTCTATGGGAAGGGGCTCATCTTACTCTGTGTGTACAGCTCCTAATAAAATAGGACCCCATTCTTGACAAGGGCTTTTAGGTACTACTCCAGTACAAATAATAGATAATATTTCTTATACATTACAACCCACTATCATTTTCCCTAACACTGCTTTCTACAGTAACTAACACCCACTTGCTGTGAAGCTATACTGGACAATATATTACCATTCATTTATCTATGTTAAATCTATATGTTTCATTAGTAGTAATACCGTATTCCACCTCCATGATCACATATAATATAAAATCCACATCCCGATACCTGTTGTTAATACAAAGCAAAACACGGCCATTGTAGCTAATGGCTCTAAAATGTTTTTCACCTGCACCTAAAGCCAGCTATGATTTCTTGTTGCAACCTACTCAAATGCCATGCCATCTTATGGCTGGAGAGGATTGCGGGAATGGGATAATGGCAGGAATGCATATCTCTTTGAGTGCCAATGGCTGAGGATGTTGTTGGGAGGTGGAAGTTGCAGGAAGAGGATTCTAGATGGTGCTGGGAAAGAAAGGATTAGCAGTGTCAGCAGCAGTGGAGTGAGGAAAAGAGTGAGTTGCTTCTTTTCATCTCCAGCACTTCCTCCCTTTGGGGCCTACCATCCATGGGATTTGGTGGCTTTGTTCTTCTCAGCTCCTGAGGTCAGACCCAGAAGAAAGCTACTTGAGACTCACATGTATCTTGTGCCTCTTAGGCAAGAAGTCCTGTTCTAACACCATACAAACAAACCCTACCCTTATTTTTATTTTCCTCATAAACTATGCCACTTTCAGGATGGCTTTCCTTTTTTATATGAAATACTGTTTTGGGAGGTCAGTATCATTTAAAACTTGTCATTGATTTATGCTTTAAACAAGTAATCTCAGTGTGGTGAAAATCATCAGAGTAAAGTTGTTTTATAGGCTTGTTTGTGGAATAGAAGTATGCATCTACAACATGTCAGATTATAGTGTTTCACAATATAACTCTATGGTACTAGAGAGAGCTATTTTGCTAGTCTGCATTGCAAAGGGACAATTCATTGAATCATTTATTTAGATAATTATGCTTCAAAATTTAATATAAATGGGGAAAAAAAAGAATATGATCATAGTTACTAGACAGCTGTTAAAATGTTCCCAAAACACTTGTGGGGTGGGAGGAAGAAGAAGAATTTTCTTACATAAAATGTGAGTAAAAGAAAAAACAATTACAAAGGGGTAGGAGAGAGGCAAGCTCTGATCCTGCAACTAGATCCTTGAAGGCACAGGGGTCCTTCAGTTATGGGTTCAATCCACAGCAAGCCCTCTGTTAGCAGGATCAGTCTGTCCATGCACATTACAATGCTTAAGGCCCTGATCCTGCATCTGAGTCCGGGTAGCTGGACCCTTAGGCCCATGTAGAGTCACTTGCAAAATCAGGGTCTAAATGTGTTACTTGTGAGAACTTCACACTTATTGCCTCTAATTGAACCAAATTGGGGACTTTTGTAAGTGGATCGAATTTCACTGACTTCAAGAGTGGATTGATTTCAGTGAAGTTGTACCCACTTATACCAGGTCTGAATTTGGCCCATTAATTTTTTTCCTCCCAGGGTCATTTACTCAGTTAAATATATCTAAGTGTGCCTTAGACTGTAAATAAAACAAATATATAAGCATTTATAAGTGCACCATGGAATGAGTGTATTGATGGAAAATGTACTGCACCATGTCCAAATATTACTCACATCATAATAATATATTCTCTTGTTGACCTGTAGCAGAGGATGTTGGCAGATAATCTGAGTATAAAGTGAAAGATAAAGGCTGCCTTAATAACCAGTTTTATTAATTTTTAATGTATTGTTTGCTAACTGCAGAAGCAAAAAGGTAGATTAAAAACAGTGTAAAATACATTCAACAGATGCTAAGTAGTGTTTTGTCATGCTTTATTATTTTATTTTACCCTGTAGTGTGCCTGGGCATCTCAAAAACTAAAACACTGGTTTATCCAGCAGGTCCATTCACAATTGGTCAACAAAGTCCAAGAAGATCTTTTGAAAAAGGAAATGGAAGCTTTTTAGCTAGTAGAACAAAATAACACAATCACGGAGTACTTTAGAGGGAACTCTTTTTGCTGAAGCTACCATTACGCTAGAGAGTTCTGAAATTTACAATTTGTTGTCACAGATTTTCACTCAAATATCTTCAATATTATAGGAGTTCATACTACCTTAATTTGTACTCCAGCAGTGATTTGGACAAAATGGCAATTTTCCACATCTAATGTAATGATTTTAAAGTCTGATATTATCACAGTGCCCTAGGGAAAGAAGCAAATGCCAGTTTAATTGGAAAGAGAGATCATTTTCTTTTTAATGATATTAAGTTCTCATTTTCAGCCTTGATAGGACTTTAAACCTGTGATTGGCCCAGAAGAGAGTATCCTGGGATTTGGCCCATTGGGAATTTGGAAAAAAAATATCTGTGGGTGCTTTGCCTCTGCCCCCAATTGACAGCTGTTCGAAAGCAGCTTAGAGATTTGAAATATTACAAGTAGTCCCAAGGGAGATAGATTAGTTGTTACCAGATTTTCCCATTACTTTGGGGGAATGCTCATTTATTAGGGTTACTTTTCTGGGGTAGTGGGGTTTGGGGGGTTCTGTAATTCTATAAATGTACGGCTTGTGTCAGGTGTGTTTTCATATGGAGCTCTACTTCTCCCTTCTGCAAGTCCCCTCCCAGTGGAGCTATCCTCCAGGATCTATGTTCCCTAAGGCTGGGTTCCTCCAGACACACACACATACACATACTAACAGAGCAAATCTGAGCAGACCAGGTCAATCAGCACTTTCAAGCTGATCCCTTAGGTGTCCCTGGACTCAGTGGGCTGGGTCAAGCAGCACTTTCAAGCTGTCACCCTTATATGCCATAGGTTCAGCATGTCCCGATCCCCACTTTCACATTACAATTATACTGGTAGTAACCCACTTGATGAGCAAACCCCACAGTATTTTTGGGCGCTACAGCGATCTTTAGCTTAGATAAAAGAATCATTGCTGCAGAGTGAATGGGGAAGCTAAAAACACAAAAGAGTAAAATTTAGAGAGAAGCAACCAGCTTAACCATAAAAGTTATTTATTGGATAACAGTGATAACTACACAAGGAGAGCCTAAACCAACATAGCGTACATTATTAAAGGTTACCTGAGGTAGAAAGGAAAACAGAGAGAGAGAGAGAAAGAAAAAGATCTCACTGCTCCCTGAAGCTTGAACTGGTCGGGATTCCCAGGTGATGGTGGTAGCTCAGGGTCCTGAGTGCGGGAGACAGGCAGCGTCCCCAGCACGATCAGTCAGGAGATGGAGTCTCAGTGCGGCTGATACAGGGTTTGGGTCCATGCATCAGAACTTAGTTGAACATAGGTAGAGGTTTTTGTAGAGAAACAACAATGGTTCGAGGGAGAACACTAGATTTGTTTATGGGTAAACTGATGACTCAAGGGTTTTCTTTAGGCTAGACAATAGGAGCTGATCGCTCTTGGCTATGGGTGGTGTTTTCTTCCAAGGAGATCACAGTGCAATTAGGCTGCTTCAGTATTTTGGATATCAATCAAGGATTCATTATTAGAATTGGTCTGATAACTGCTGAGCTGGGTGTGTGCAGGTGTAGGTTCATTTACATCTGGAGCAGAGATCCCCCATGATGCAGTATTTCCCTGCTTTTCTGATCCCAGAGTTCAGTGCAGTTCTCTGTTCTCCATTCTGTATGCTGATGGAGATGTCTTAATCTTGTCACCCTTGTCAGGAGTGGTCTAGGTGTTTTCTCCCAACACCCTTCTCTGCACTCTGCAAGTCTTTGATCGTTTTTGGTTCAAGCAGAGACTGGTGGGGGTGGGGGTGAGGTGGGTTGTCTTTCATGAGTCAGACAGGCTAGATACTGCGCCCTGGTTCCTCAAGAACACAGAGCTAACTGGTATCATAGTGGTCAGCGTGCAGGTGAGGCAGAGTAAGATGTATGATCTGTTTAAATGAAAAATCTGTTACAACCTCAGCTATGCTATTGCTACCACTCCACCATAATAAATGCCTGTTTCTCACAATAATTGTTTTGCACAGCACTAGCACAAGTGTAGTGAGTACATTAGAGCTGGGAGAACTATTCGGTACTAGATACTGTTCTTTATACTATATACAATTTCAGACTGGAAATACGACATACAGTTTTTAACAGTGAGTGTAATTAACCATTGAATAATTTGCAAAGGGTTGTGGTAGATTCTTCATCTGACCATTTTTAAATCAGAACTAGATGTTTTTTCTAAAAGATGTGCTCTAGGAATTATTATGGGGAATTCTATGCCCAGAGTTATGCGGGAGGTCAGACTAGATGATCAATGATCCCCTCTAGCCTTAGAATCTATGATTCCTTGAGAATGATATATTCAAATAATTTAGCCCTTTTCTCTGTGAATGAAATATCTGAGATCAAAATTTGGGGGAGGGGGTTGTTTGTTTTCCTTTAAGAAAACGTTTATTTAAGATTGTTCAGACATTTTAGGCGCACATATTTTGCCCTATGGATTCTTCACAAAGCAGTTGCTTCTATTATGTATTTTACTAGTCATTATTCATAGTGTACGTGTCATCTGTTAAAACCGTGGTATTTCTTTTACTCTCCCTGATCCGGAGAAGCTCTCATTGACTTCAAGGAATGGTCCTAATGATTGGGGGGGGAAATAAACAGGAGGGGGGAAATCAAACTGACTTCAAGCTGGCCGTGCTAACCTTTCTGATACAAACCTCCAAGCAAATTACAAGATTTTTGCTTTCCGTCAACATCCTTGAGGAAGATATAAAGGTCGCTTTTATGAATGTTTACAGAAAATGACTAAAAAGAGTCAGAAATGCCGTTGCGAGGAAGCACTTTTTATTTATTTATTTTGCAGAAGCTGCAGTGTTTCCCACACTCTGCAAAGTGCTCTTGGGAGGAAAAGTTTTATATATAAATGTAAATTATTATCATCATTGCAGTAGCAGCCAGAGACTTCAAACAGGTTGCGCCTCCCCCCCGCCTCCCCATTGTACCCACATATAGTATAGTAAGTGACGGTCCTTATTTTACAGTCTACAGATGAAACAAACAAGTGGGTGATCGGGAGTGAGGACTGGCTAAGAGGAACAATAGAATGCTTTAGCATAGACTATCCCTGTGCACAATTCACAGATGTAATCAGCAGGAATCAGTCTGAGTATTCACAACTCACCACTTGTCTATTTGTTGTCAAAAGGAGGCCTGACAATTCTGTACAGGTTTTCCACTTAGAATATGAGTTTTCAGACCCATCTATGTGTGTGGGATAATCCAGTCAGGGTGAGGGAAGCACTAGATTAATTGATATTGGATTGAGGGGTGCGTAATTAATTGATGTGGGGCAAGGGAATAGGCAGTATGGGTTTGGAGGGATATGGAATTAATTGGCATTCTGGGATAATCTGGAATCCCTCTGCACCATCAAGCTGCACTTTATGCACATTTGTGTGATATTATTCAAAATTATATGTAATTTTATGCAAATTAAAGTCTACTTTTTTGCCACAAGAAGATGGCAGGATTGAAAATGGCAATTTTATGTAGGCCTCAAAGGAGAGGTATTAAGGAGTTGAATGTGTCTCTATGTTTCAGAGAGATGCTATATTTTTTATGAATTAAAAACTGTATATTTTTAAAGTGAAATCAACTTTCAGCCTAATTCAATACCATTTATTTTGTTTGCATTTTATTTTAAAAACATGCAGGTGAGTAGTGTGATTAGTCAGCTAAACAGCACATGTATGAGAGGGGGAAAAAAGTAAAAGCGTCTGTTGTGAACTTCCCAGACCACCTTCTTACTGATTGTGTTGTGAAAGAACTCTGCCATTAAATCATGTTAGTAATGTAACAGCTGTTTCATACACATTTAGTCAAACTATTTCTTGAAGTGAAAGAGGTAGAATCAAATTAAATTATATAATTCTTAATAAAATTGATTAAATACTTGGAAATGAAGAAAAGATGTGTATAAAAAGTCTAGGAGGGGGTTATTTTGATGGAACCCTGTATTTTACAGTACTTAGAATAGATTGAAATAAGAGTAGGTCAAAATTATAGAAATTAACCTTGTAGACTGGATTAATGAACCCAAGGTGCAGTTATAAGGGTCCAATGTAATTTGATCTACAGTGTCAGAATAGGTCTCCAGAAGCATAAAAATCAATTATTTTAAGAGTGGAAAATGGAAGTGTTTATGACAGTGTCTAGTAATTTGTGAGAATGGAGGTCTTCAGAGGTTTCTTTTGGGAGCAGGAAGGAAGAAGATGAGAATCATGGGATTTTTTTAGATGAGCAAAACGTTAGAGCAGTCATCCCTGTGGAAAGTTAATTTCTTTTTTGTCTCAGTAACTAATGTGACTGAAAATACTTCTGTATTCAAACCCTACACATTATTGTAATAATCATTGTACAAAATATGCCTTGTGAGGTATCATTTGAAAGCAAATAACTTCCTGGTCAATAATATCATGGTGAAATGTACATAACATTATATGTAAAGTTTTGAATTCCTCCAGCATGGTGATGTTAGCAGATGTTCAAACCCACACAGACCTGACTAGGCAAAAGTTGTTAAACTTAGGTCTATCCTAAACAAAGGAATGTGTGTTTACGTCAATTTAGATATAAGTAGTAAACAGAGTCCTTGAGACAACAGAGGAAAATGGCCGGAGACAAGGCAAATCTGCATTTCAGCAGGTAGCGGGGTAGGGGAGAGAGCATGGAGACATCTTAACCACCAGACTCCATGTCACCTTCTTTACCATTTGAATAAACTTTGCTTTGAGGGGTAATTCTCAGAAGAGTCCACTTCAAAGAGTGACTGAAGTATAGAGGTGAGGGACAAAAACACACAAAGGCATCTCTATCCCTCCCTCCCTCTCTGCCTTTCACCTTAGAAGACAAAGAAACCAATCCTTTGACTCTGGGGGGAGATTCTGACCTGAGAATTTGGTCAACTTTGTTGCTGGGAACATGTGGTAAGAATTTTAACTTCAACCAAGTCTGGCTTGGTTTAGCCACTAGAAAGTGTTTTATCTTTGTCTTGTAACAATTTCTGATTTTAATACCTTATACTTGTATTCACTTACTCTCTCTTTGTAGTAAGGTAAACTTGTTTTATTTTTTAATCAAAACTAGTCCAGTGTTGTATTTAAATTGAACTGTTTGGTAACTCCAGTTAAAGTAGCAAACTGCTGAATATTGACCCCCTTACTGGGGCAACAACCCTTTAATGTCTGAATTGTCCAGGAAAGGGCTGAACAGTGCAGAACACAAGCTTAGGGGAAAACTCAGGACTGGAAGTGTGTTGGGGTCACACTACAAGTAGTTACAAAGGCTAGTGGAAGCCAGAGTCTGACTAGAACACGGCTGATAGGCTGCTGGGGTCAGAATTGCTGGGCCAAGGCTGCAACAGTTCACAGACACTCAGGGTCTGACCTGCATGTTAGGCTGTTTGTGAGTGGCCCTGGTTGGGAGGTACAACAGCAAAGAATTTTGTGGCACCCAAGGTTGTGGGGCAGGTGGTGACACAACCTTTCACAGGTCTGCACTGGATTGCACTCTGGAATATGACAGAAGTGTTTAGACAATGTCTAGTAACTTGTGAGAATTCCAGGTTTTCTTTTGGGGGAATGGGAGGAAGAATTATGTGTATTATGGAATTTATTTGGATGACTAAAGCATTAGAACAGTTATCCCTGTATTAAGGTAATTTCTTTCTTTGTCTCAGTAACGAATAGTGGGTGGAAGAACAGTATATAGGAAGAAAAACTTGGGCAATTGAACACTAGAGTAATCAATTTAAAGCTGACTATGCAGAAGTAGCCATGTCTCTGTTCTTTATGGACCCCATACTGCAAGGTGCTCAACTTTCTGGCCCTGATCCAGCAAAGCACTTAAGTATGTGATTAATTTTAAGCATATGAGCATTCCTATTGACTTTAACGGGACTACTTACATAGTTTGCTAAAGAGCTTTTCTGGATCAGGGATAGTGCTCAGGGCCTTGGAGGACTGAGCCCTATATAAGGAAGGCATCATGGACTCAATCCTGTACCAGTGAAGTCAACAAGATATTTGCTATAGAACTGTATGAGAGCAGGGTCAGACGTAGGTTTGCCAGGCATCCAGTTTTTGACCGGAATGCCTGGTCGAAAAGGGACCCTGGTGGCTCCGGTCAGCACTGCCTACCAGACTGTTAAAAGTCCAGTCAGCAGTGCTGTGGGTATCCAGGGCTAAGGCAGGCTCCCTGCCTGCCCTAACTTTCTGCGGTTCCTGGAAGCAGCTGCCAGGTCCATGCAGCCCCTAGATGTCTGGGCAGCCAGGGAGGCACTGTGCGCTGTCCCTACCCCAACGGCTGGCTCCGCAGCTCCCATTGACTGGGAACCATGACCAATGAGAGCTGCAGGGGCAGCGCCTGCGGGTGCTAGAGCAGTGCGTGAAGCCTCCCTGGCTGCCCATGCATCTAGGGGTTGCAGTGACCTGGCGGCCGCTTCAAGCTGCAGTAAGTGCCACTCGGACCCTGCACCCCGAACTCCCTGCTGCACCCCAACCCTCTGCCCCTGCCCAGAGTCACCTCCCATACCCAAACTCCCTCCTGGAGCCTGCACTCCCCCCAACACCCCAACCTCCTGCACCCCAAACCTGCCCCATCCTAGAGCCCGCACCCTGAGCTGAAGCTCTCTCCCTCCCACATATATACATTGCTACCCATTTCTCGATAGAAATTTCACTTCTGCTGTAGTCTTTCCTTGGTATTGTATTCATTTAAAGCTGGGGATTGTGGGAGCTTTATTTGGTGTCTCAGTTCTGAACGTAGAGCATATGTGCTGTGGATCACCAAAACACAGAGTGTGGCATTTGGCTTGCATGGATGAAAGGTCTACTGTATTAAAGTTAATACCCACTCATGCCCAAGAGTGAAGAGATCAGAAGAAAATATATTTGCTATTCTATTATGTTTTTGAAGTCTATGAGTTTGGTATTTTGCTTTAGTTCGAGACAGTGATCCTCTATTATTAATGTAGTCCGAAAATAAAGTCATTTTTACATCTCCAATTGCTTTGTCTAGTTTCCTACATCTCACATAGTTTATTTACATCAAATGATGACATTCAAGTAAATGCATTCCATACTGCACACAGAGCCAGACTTCTGGTTTTATATCTAACGCAGTAACTTTCTGTAGAGGTGCTGCACCTTCATAGTTTGAATGTGTATCTCAAGCAAATGGAGGTAGGGCGATTTTCACCAGCTAGAATTCTGCCTTGGAAAATTTTACTAGATTGCAGAATATCTAGAAAAAAGCTATGACAATATAGCTTCTCCAAGGAAGCCTAATTTCAAAACTTTTTTTCATTACTATTTGTCTGAATTGCAGCAACCTGAACTGTCTTTACAATTAATGTTAATCTTTGCATTTCTATGTAAAACCAGGTCCTTACATTCATTTTTCCAGTAGTCAGTATTTGTTCATCTTCAGAGCTGTTCTATCATTTATCATTGACATTAATTAAAATTCCTATTATAAATAGAACAGTGAAGTTAATTTTGGTTAAATTAACTATGTGTGTTCCGGCTAAAGATATCATTAAGTAAAAGTAAGGCTGTCAAGTGGGAAAGCCATAACAGTATCCGTTTTTAAATACCACTTCCAACTTTCCTGTGATAAGACCCTAGCTCCATTTGGAATTATTTTTTTTTCTACAATGATTCTCTGCCATATCCCACTCACAGTGGTTGGGTAGAAGTGTTTTTCTGCCAAACTTAGCTTTTAGAGTATAAATGGAGGGATGTGCAATACACAAATAATGCTGTATGCCATCTGTGGCATACCATGTACACTGGAGCTTATGCACGGGTGGAGATTCAGGAAGTGCAAAGTGCCATGGATCAGGATGCACAAATCCATACCAGTGATCTGGGAAGGAAGGAAAGATGGATGGATTCTGTATATTCCCTACAACTCCATAGCCTCCCTGCCTCCTTTGGGCAATAGGATAGAGCAACTGTTATGTTTATAGCATAACAGAGAAGTTAGATAAAACACATAAAATGTTCTTACTGGAAGGTTGCAGTGTAAGACTACTGTTATTCATAAATTAAAAAAAACAAAACAAAAACCAAGAACCCTCAGTAACCAAAAAGAGAGAGAGAGGGAGACCAAGCAGGCTGCTCCTCTGCTCCACTGACCTCAAGATCCCATTAACAAAGTGTTTCAGAACAATACCTGGAGGTATCATTTTTCCTGTCAGCTGGTAGGTTTGCATTCTGTTGAAGTTGTAGTTGATATGTAATAGGGTGTGGTAGATGTAAAATAGGGAGGGAAATAGCCATTCAGGAAAAAAGGGAAAAGGAAAACCTATGTGCCCACTATAATATCCTAAATAGTTTTCTAAAGTAGGGGACAGACCACTTGGCATATATTGTTAGTTGCAGTGATGTTTGGTGAGATGACCGTCTACTGTGATGTCGGTGTGGGAATAGGAATACACAGTAATTAAAATAAAGAAGATGTTAAAATCTATTTAAATTTGGATTGATCAATTACAGAAATATTTATCTTGAAATTAAGATTAATTTTTTAGCCATGAATTTAGCTTTAAAATATATACCGTGTGACTTTCCAAAAGGGTTTGATATTTTGAAATTGTCCCTTGTTGGAAAAGAAGAATATTTTAAACTAGGGCTCTCAATTAATCACAGTTAACTCATATGATTAACTCAAAAATTAAACACAATCACAATTATAATATTATTAAACAATAGAATACCAATTGAAAATTATTAATATATTTTTCTACATTTTCAAATATGTTGATTTCAATTACAACACAATACAAAGTATACAGTGCTCACTTTATACTTTATTTTTATTACAAATATTCTCACTGTAAAAATGATAAACAAAAGAAATAGTATTTTTCAATTCACCTCATACAAGTAGTGTAGTGCAATCTCTATCATGAAAGTGCAACTTACAAATGTAGATTTTTTTGTTACATAACTGCACTTAAAAACAAAACAATGTAAAACTTTAGAGCCTACAAGTCCACTCAGTCCTACTTCTTGTTCAGCCAGTCACTCAGACAAACAAGTTTGTTTACATTTGCAGGAGATAATGCTGTCCACTTAATTACAATGTCACCAGAAAGTGAACAGGCATTCGCATGGCAGTATTGTAGCCGGTGTCACAAGATATTTACGTGCCAGATGAGTTAAAGATTCATACATCACTTCAAGCTTCAACCACCATTGAAGGACCTGTGTCTATGCTGATGACTGGTTCTGCTCGATAACTATCCAAAGCAGTGCTGACTGACATGTTCTTTTTAATCATCTGAGTCAGATGCCACCAGCAAAAGGTTGATTTTGCTTTTTGGTGGTTTGGATTCTGTAGTTTCCGCATCAGAGTGTTGCTCTTTTAAGACTTCTGAAAGCATGCTCCACACCTCATCCCTCTCAGATTTTGGAAGGCACTTCAGATTCTTAAACCTTGGGTTGAGTGCTGTAGCTATCTTTAGAAATTTCACATTGGTACCTTCTTTGTATTTTGTCAAATCTGCAGTGAACGTGTTCCTAAAATGAACAACATGAGACTGTTATAACATGAAATATATGGCAGAATGCAGGTTAAACAGAGCCGGAGATATACAATTCTTCCCCAAGGAGTTCAGTCACAAATGTAATTAATGCATTATTTTTTAATGATTGTCATCAGCATGGAAGCAGGTCCTCTGGAATGGTGGCTGAAGCATGAAGGGGCATACAAATGTTTAGCACGCCTAGCACGTAAATACCTTGCAAGGCCGACTACATAAGTGCCATGCGAATGCCCGTTCTCACTTTCAGGTGACATTTTAAATAAGAAGGGAGCAGCATGATCTCCCGTAAATGTAAACAGACTTGTTTCTCTTAGCAATTGGCTGAACAAGAAGTAGGACTGAGTGCACTTGTAGACACTAAAGTTTTACATTGTTTTGTTTTTGAGTGCAGTTATGTAACAAAAAAAATCTACATTTGTAGGTTGCACTGTTGTAATGGAGATCACACTACGGTACTTGTATGAGGTGAATTGAAAAATACTACTTCTTTTGTTTTTTACAGTGCAAATATTTGTAATAAAAATATATATATAAGGTAAGCACTTTACAGTTTGCAATTGAAATATTTGGAAATGTAGAAAACATCCAAAAATATTTAAATATATGGTATTCTATTATTGTTTAACAGCGTGATTTAATTGTGATTAATTTTTTTAATCGCTTGACAGCCCTACTTGCAATTCCAACACAGCCCTCAATATACCACAGCAAACTGCAACTATTTGAGAAAATGATGCTGATTACAGCAAGGAGAAAGTTATTTCTGTGTCACTACAACGAGAAAATCCACTGTCAAAATTATGGAGAATATTGAGGAGAGCTGAGGTGAAATCCTGGCTCCACTGAAGACAATTTGACCTGTATGTGAAAGTCAGAGGAGCTGATAATATGGAAAATGAGCACTAATATGTACTGTTTTGATTGTGGCTTGGGCAGAACTATTGGATAATTACAGTGCATTCCAGTCAGATAAAAGAAAATCTTCAGGTTGCCATACATTTTAGCACACTGCATTGCTATATTTCCTTGCTGACAGACACGCACGCACACTACTGGCATGGACTGAAATACTGCTAGGTTAGATTACAGGAGCTTTGTTACTCTTATTATTTTGTTACACACACCAACAAAACCCTATTTTAAAGAAAGCTAAGTTTGTAAAGTCAGGTTTCAGAGGGGTAGTCGTGTTAGTCTGTTTCAGCAAAAATAACGAGGAATCCTTGTGGCACCTTAGAGACTAACAAATTTATTTGGGCATAAGCTTTTGTGGGCTAAAACCTACTTCATCAGATTCATGAAGTGAAAAACACAGTAAGAAGAATATCCTCATTTACAGACAGACCCCCAACCTGAAGCAAATACCCACCAGCAACCACACAACAAAAACACTGACCCAGGAAGCAATCCCTGCAACAAACCCTGTTGCCAACTCTGTCCGCATATCTATTCAAGGGATACCATCATAGGAGCTAACCACATCAGCCACACCATCGGGGCTCATTCACCTGCACATCTACCAATGTGATATATACCATCATGTGCCAACAATGCCCCTTTGCCATGTACATTGGCCAAACCGGACAATCTCTACACAAAAGAATAAATGGACACAAATCAGACATCAAGGATTGTAACATTCAGAAACCAGTAGGAGAACACTTCTATCTCCCTGGACACTCAATAACAGACTTAAAAGTGGCAATACTTCAACAAAAAACTTCAAAAACTGACTCCAACGAAAAACTTCAGAACTGGAATGAATTTGCAAACTGGGCACCATCAAATTAGGCCTGAACAAAGACTGGGAGTGGATGGGTCACTATGAAAAGTAATTTTCCCTCTGCTGGTACTCACACCGTCTTGTCAACTGCTGGAAATGGGCCAGCTTGATTGCATTGGCCTCGTTAGCACAAATTACAAAAGTAATTTCCCTCTATTGGTATTCACCCTTTCTTTTCAACTGTTGAGAATAGGCCACTTCCACCTTAATTGAATTGGCTCATTAGCACTGACCCCCACTTGGTAAGGCAACTCCCATCTTTTCATGTGCTATAATATATATTCTTCTTACTGTATTTTTCACTTCATGCAGCTGATGAAGTGGGTTTTAGCCCACAAAAACTTATGTGCAAGTAAATTTGTTAGTCTCTAAGGTTCCACAAGGACTCCTTGTTATTTTTACTGTAAAGTCAAGCACTCAAAAGTTAGAAAATGCCAGAATTAAGATTGACCATGTAACCTTACCTCAGCCCCTTCCTCCAAATACATTAGGATACAGTCTTTAATTACATTATCAAAAGCTATTTTTTCCCACAAGAACCCCATACCTTCCCAGTCTGCCACCCTTCTAAATAAAAGGTCTGATTTTTTGAAAGTGCTGGGCACTCAGAAACTCCTATTGAATGTAGTGGGACATAAGCATTTTTGTGACTAAGGCCAATTATTTATGTACCCAAATAAGATCTTAGGACAAAAACTTGTCAGAAATGTGTGCGTGGGACAAAGGTCTTAAATCCATATTTAGGCACCTGAATAATAGCCTTGTAGAATTAGGAACCCACCTTCATACACACCCATTTTTTAAAAAAATCTTGTGTTGGATAGTCACACAGATTGCTTGTTGTTGTTTGTTGTTTTTAATTCCAAGGAAACCAAAGCAGATTCTGCCATTTCATCCAACTTTTTAAAATTTGAATTAGTTTTCGCCTCCAACTTCAACAATTTAGAACAGCATACTGGCATACAATGAAAATGAAGCTGAACACATGAAAAAAAATGTCTCCCAGATGTTGATGACTGCTTATTTATTCATGAATGCCTTGTCAGTTACTGCCATACAGCCCAAGGATGTTAATTTTAGTTTAGTTCTGTGGACAAATTAGTCTAACCAGATACTGTAAATTGTTGTCTAATTTTTGTTAAACATGCTCCTCGAATGTAAATAAAATGTTCTAAGTGGAACATTAGGAACAGATGATTTACCCACAATACTTCTCATTCTTTGATGACTAGCTGTTTCCATGTCAACTATGTACAGTAAAAAGGTTTTGGTGCCATATGGTTTATAGAACCATCTGTGTACCCCAAGGACAGTCTCAACTTATACTGAAAATGAAAACTTGTTTTGTGAAAGGTTAAAGTATCAGCAATATATATAAAAAGCTATCTATTGATTCTCTAAAACTTAATTTCCCAGCTGTTCACGTCACATTCTTTTTGTTATTACTGGTGAATACCATTTAACTTTAGGAAGAGGTTATAAATCCAGGAACATACCAAAGGCAGCCTTTTACAGCAAGCTGTGATAACAATGTACCGTAGGCACCTTGCTAAAATCTAACTTGTGAAATGAAATAGCATCAATTTGATCTAACAATAGCCGTCTGGTGTGTTTTGGCTACCTACTGTCGTTTTGTGTAAAACAGGGTAAATCTTGCAATACCACACAGGGCCGTTGGCCTTCAGAAAAAAATTCCCAGGAAATAGACTTATCCATTGAATAAGTACAATTTCTAGTCTATTTTTAATTGTATTTCCTACATGTCTCAGCTACTTTACTGTATCTGTGCTACTTCATAATTCTCAACCAAGCTATGGGTACTTCTACACTGCAATCAGAAGCTGAGATTGCAACTTGTGTAGACATAGAATATCAGGGTTGGAAGGGACCTCATCTAGTCCAACCCCCTGCTGTAAGCAGGACCAATCCCCAGTTTTTGCCCCAGATCCCTAAATGGCCCACCTCAAGGATTGAACTCGCAACCCCTGGGTTTAGCAGGCAAATGCTCAAACCACTGAGCTATCCCTTCCCCCCATACCTGTGCGAGCTTTGATCTAGATGGAATAAAGCGAGCTTGAGTAACAGGAGCTGTGTAACTGCAGCAGCAGGGCCAGTGGCACAGCAAGCCTCCTGAGTACAGCCATGCCTTGGACCCTGTGTGCTTACTCGAGCTGCTAGCCCATACGGCTAGGGATATTCACGCTAGCTAAAATAAAGCTAGCTGAAGTATACCTACACAAGCTGCAATCACACCTCCTGACTGCAGTGTACACTTACCCTAACCTACCCTGATATGCCCTTGGTTGCAGGGAAAAAGTATGGTTAAGTATAAGGAAGGTACAAGTGACTGCTTCTGGACCCAGTCAAGAACAACAGTTTTATTGTATTACCAGGAAAAAAAAAAAAAAAAAAAACCTGCAGTTAAAGTTGAAGGCACATATCAGAAATTTAGCACAGGAACTTTAGATGGACATTGTAATTATCCAAAACCCAAACATTATGAATTTAGGAAATTCAGAGTTCAGGTTTGACTTAAAATAAATCCAAATATGTTAATTTATGGAGATATAGACACCCTTAACTGTACACTGGCTTGACACATGGCAACAGCCATATAGTTAGGGCTGATGCATATGATGTTTAGGGTTTAAGATTGGTTCTGTGTACAGCACCTGGCACTATGGTCCTGGTTCATGATGAAGGTTCCTAGACACTATGATAATACAAATAAATAAATGCTACTAATTATAAAAATCAACAGAAACAGACTTATTTTTGTTTGTATCTTCTTCCGTTCACATGGATCAGTTCACTGGATAAAATATCTGGACTGGTATCAGATTTTCTTGCTAGTTTTAAAAGGGCCAGATTCTGTTGCCCTTATGCACACTGAGTAGTACCTTATTCCCAACGTGGTCCATTTCAATGGGCCCGTTCACTCAAAAATAAAGATCTCTAGACTAAATGTTTGCTATTTTATCTCTGTCCCTCAAAACCAATTCACGAACTAAAGATCAAGATCCAGATTCACCAGTACTCTCCTGCTTTTCTGATGATGTGATCCTGGCAAAATGGACAGCAAAAAATGGGACAGTTTGCATTGCCATAATGGCTCGAAACATCTGAAGTGTACCAGTAAATCGGGCTGTAAATCTAGAAGGCCTAAGAGTTCTGTGCTTAGATCACCACTGGGTTACAATTTTTAAACTGCCACAGTATCTAGCAATGAATGAACTGGAGAAAAAGAAAAGTTGTTTTGCTTTCCCTTCCCCTACATCTTGACGGTAATAATTGGCTGGAAGATTCCCCATCTCCTGGTCTTCCCAGAACCGTGATTTTACCACTCCTTTCCACTCCCTTTTTCTGTCAGGGAAACACAAATAACGGAAATGATTTGAATCAATTAAACAAACTGCAGTTACCTTACAGTTTGATTTAATATATTTCTTTCCCTCTTGCCCACCCACATCCTTATTCTCTTTTCTTCTTTGATTTGTTTTTTTTTTCTGTCCTATCTCTGAACCTCTCCATCTCTTTTATAGAATGATTGTCCCCTCACCCACCCCACTTGCATAGCAGTTATTTTTTGTTGCCTTCACCCAGTCTGTCTCTGGGATTTGTAGCTGCTTTCCCCTGGCTCTTCATCTTGGCACCAGCCCAGACAGTTCTGGTAACAAAACTCGCCTGTTTGTTGTAAGGATGGGTGTCCCATTATTAGTCAATGAGTGCTTATTTTAATTAATGACATAATGCTAATATGGGTTTGGCTTTGTTAATTTTATATACTATATATAAAGCCTCAGAACATACCCTCCATGTTCTCCAAAAGCACTAACAGTTTCCCACTGACCTGGCTGCTCATGTGGTTCATAAAAGTGTTGTACCTCCTGCCAACCAACCTGTGTCTTGATTGCTGACCAAACATCCCTGTTTGGGGTTTAATGACAAACCTGACATGAGAGCCAAATTCACAGAGAGGTTTGCTGAGCCTGGCTGAGGCTTGAAAGAATCTGGATGAGTCTGGCTCATTTTTGAGGAAACCTGGGCTGCCGTATGTCTCAAGATGCAGCCATTTAAAATTCAGTGATTGTGCTGTGATGGCTCAAAGTGAAACTAAAAGCAGGGTATCCAGAGTTTTGGTCTGATGTGAGCCCAAGTGTACTGAGTTGTAATAGGAATCCCCATTACAACGATTGCCTGTTAGCATGCTGCACATTCTGGGACACAACAGGTGATATTCCTTTCAAGCAGCTTTAGCAAAATAAGTGGAGCATTTTGATGACCCACATCTATTGAGTTTTGGCATGGACAATTATTGGGAAGTAAATATTTTCAGAGTTTTGGGGGATAGGGAACACACTGGATCACCACAAAAGTCCAGAAATGGAAAGGGTCCAGTTGTCCAACACACTGAAGGCAGTGTGACGATGAAGGCTGTGATGTGTGGGGTAAAGGATGGAGGTTTCAGGACTGTTGTGAATGAAGTGTGAGTGGGTGGAAGATAAAGGGTTCTGGGCAACCTCTAAGTTGGACAGGAAGCAAGGTCAGCACTATACACTGAAAATCTTGCATATCCCTAGTGAAAAGGAATATGACATAAGGTATTCTCCTTTTTGTAGCAGAACTTATGAAATGAGCACCTGGCTGGATCATCAGTAGAGAATGAACTTTAGAACTCCAGCTCAGGCCTTTAGCACTAGAGCTAGAAGACTGACTCATTAGCTATATATAAGCAGTAACAGGCTAGTATCCTCTTATGTGGTCTAGCCACTAAAAGGGACAAAATATGTTTGGCCAGTGTCTTGCACGATATATATCTATATCCTTTATTTGTTTCTCTTCTCTTTTGTACTGTTTCTCTTTAATCCCATATGTTTGTTTTCTCAGTCTCAGAAGTGTCTCTCTGTTTTGCATGTATTTGTATGGGGATTTTATTAATATTATTATGTATTTAACCTTCCCCAGTTTCTAATACAACAGTTTGAACACATAAGAGGGATCAATGTTGAAGTGTTTAGGCCAAAATTCTGACTTACATTGAAAGTGTTAAACTCTCATAAACTTCTGTAAATGGCAAATATTCTTGTAAGAAAATCTGCCCTTCCTTTGTTTAACACCTACTCAATAAACCAATAACAGACTGGCTCTGTGTGACAGCACTTAGCTAATAAACAATTCTCAGATCTGTCCTGATGCCAGTTTCTGCTACTGGCATCTTGTCCAAATATGTTTTGTTATAACAAGTTGCTGCATAAAATAAGTAATGCCTTGTTTTTTTCATCTCAATTTAAAATGTTGAGGGTTAAAGGTGAATTGAAATCACACATTAGACAAATGGAAAGCAAAAGCTGGTAGGGAAAATATTTCCAACCTGTTACAAATAGCAAAAAGTAAATTAAGAACCATTTTACAAAAAGGGACTTCACAGACACCTTTTGTGCATTTAGCACTGCATTTTTGCTCTTTCAACATCTTTTGAAACACATTATTCATGTGTTTTTCAGTTTATATTCTGCAGAGTCCTTCCCTACAGTATGTAACTACTATATTGTAATCAATGTGTGAAGCTTGGAAGAAAATATACTTACACATTATCTATATGGAGGAAGAAAAGGTGACATTGAGTAGTAGAACTAAAAAGAAAAGGAGTACTTGTGGCACCTTAGAGACTAACTCTATGTATATAAATCCCCCACTGTATTTTCCACTGAATGCATCTGATGAAGTGAGCTGTAGTTCACGAAAGCTTATGCTCAAATAAATTTGTTAGTCTCTAAGGTGCCACAAGTACTCCTTTTCTTTTTGCGAATACAGACTAACACGGCTGCTACTCTGAAACAAGTAGTAGAACTGGTTCTTAAATATTTCCATATGGCAAGCAAATTAAACAGCTGTTTGATAATAGATAAAATTATACTCATTAATTGCTGTTAAGTTGTACAGAGAAAAACAGTCGCCTACCTAGAAATTGAGCAGTCGTGGACTGCCATATTCAGCATTCTGTACACAAAACAACAGTTTGTAGTACAAAAGAAATCTTCAGCTGTGGTTTTCCTGTTCATGAAAAGCTTCATTTCCATGTTTGTAATTTTCCACTGCCACATTTTTGTATGCTACCATAATTATACAAGAAAGCAAAATTAGTGAAAGCATCTAGTTGTTTTGTCTTTAAAAATGACAGACAATACAGGCATTATGTGATTTCGATCCATTGTTTAATTTTGTTCCCAAGGATCTTACAACAATATTACTATGGATATATTTTATTACACATTCCAGTAAAACATATGTTAATATAAAGTCTTCCCTCTGCTAGATCTTAACCAAGCAGTTCATTTTCACAGTACTGTATCTAGTAGATTACTTTTTGCAGAAAAAAATTGAAAAGAATTTTATTTTTAAAAAGTCACAAATATTATTTATTTGTTTATTGAAAATGTGAAACCAAAACCAATTTTGGGGTCTTCAACTGCCATTTTCAATTAAACTAAATTGGTTTTCAGTTATTTTTTTAAAACTGAAAAATCAGCATGTTTACTTAGCATTTTTGAAAGTTTTTTTTTTTTTTAATGTTTGGATGAAAAACTGGAACGTTGCAACCAAAATGAAAACCTTCTCCAAACAATTTCTTGATCAAAAACCCATGTTTCATTTTTAAAAAAAGTTCAACAAAAAGATATTATTCAGCTCTTGTAGCTACTCCTCTTTTAAAAGTCCCAGGTGTTGTAGCTTCTACCACTTCCCTGCAGACATTATTTCACAGTTTAATAGGTCTCAGTGTCAAGGATATTCAGCCTCTATATTTTCTCTTAAAATTTCATCCTTTTACTCTTGGTTACACCCCCCCAGAGCACTTTAAATAATTCCTCTCCATCTTTGGTGATTCTTTGAAATACTTATAAACATAATTCCCATAAAGACTAACAGAAGAGGTGTGTGTGTGTGTGTGTGTGTGTGTGTGTGTGTGTGTGTGTGTGTGTGTGTGTGTGTGTGTGTGTATGTATGTGTATGAGGATTGGTACCTGATTGATTCACAAGTGAAGGTTGTAATATACAGTCCAACTAGCTCTGCCATAAATTACCAAAGGATTTAATGTTCTATCCACGGTGATAATGGGAACCAAACTCTTTTCCTCCCTCCAGTAAGGGTAGAGATTATGTCAGGAATATGTCAAAGAACATATTTGGGGTGGGGGGAATAAGATTCTATGCTGTACCTTTAAGAAGCACAGCATAGATCTTGCAGTCCAGGAGGAGAAAGGGCTAAAATGGTTTTAAATCACCTTAGTGCCCTCTGATTCTGGGCTGTTTCAGGGACTGCAGTGGCCCTTGGTGTAATTTAGACAGCCCTGGAGAATTGTCTAAGTTCTGGCAGCCTTCTGGGCTATCCTGTGGGCAGCAGCATTGCTGGCATCTCAGCAGTGCTATAAGCAGCAGCCCTGTGCCCAGCACACCTTCCTACCCTCAGCCAGGGCTTGCTAGTGGATGCTCAGAAAGATAGCACATGGCACTCTTCCTCGTTTCCTGCACCAGATTAATTGTCCCATAGTAGAGCTGGGACTTTTAGGGCAGATCTTCACTACGGGGTTAAGTCGACCTAAGTTACGCAACTCCAGCTATGTGAATAACATAGCTGGAGTTGAGGTATCTTAGATCAACTTACTGTGGTGACTACACCACACTGGTTCGATGGAAGAAACTTTCCCGTCAACTTACTTTATGCTTCTCATTCCATTGGAGTACCGGAGTCGATGGGAGAGTGATCTTCATTAGACCCGCTAAATCGACCCCCGGTTCATCGATTGCCTCAGTGTCGATCCCGGGTAAGTGTAGAAATACCCTTAGAGCCTCTTTATGCCAATTAGCAGTTGGGTAAAGGGGCTGGAGCAGGCATGAGAATCTCACACTATAGCTATTATTTGGCTCTTTTAATATTTCCTCAGAAATTGGTCCCTTTCTCCCCCTAATAATAGGTTTCATCCTGCACCCGTCAAAGCAAATGGCAATTTGGACCAGAAAGCATTCGTCAATTTGTGTGAACAACTACACACCAATGTGCTGTGGATTTCACAATCTGGCCTTTTACCAAGGAGTTCCATGGATCAAAATCAATTTTAGTTATTCACCTCTGCCATTTGTCAGCATTTTCTGGTGCTGAGGTATCCCAAACAAAACACAATCCAGGAAGAGTGGCATAAGGAAAAGGACTTCCACTTCTCTGACCTGTGACTTGACACTTCTATTGTTCACAACCCAAAATTGCATTGTGCTTTCTTGCTGTCATATGGCATTAAAAGTTAATGTGTATCTTTTTGTCTGCTGTCACCCTTAGATCTCTCTCCTGCTTTCTCCCTCATGTTGAGTGTAGTATCTGTATTTCAGCTCATTTTTCTTCAGCTGTACTAGCTTACATTTTCACAGGCTGAATCTCATTCCATTGTGCCTGCTCATATTCCCAACCTCTGTAGATCTCTTTATATTATTTTGCTGCCCTCACTAGAGTTTGCAAGGTCTCCCACATGAATACCATCTGCAAATTACATTAGCAGGTTGTTTATTCCCTCTCAAGATCGCTAATGAAAATGTTAAATAAGACTGGATATGGTAGAGCGGTCAAGTTCCCCAGAGTTCTTGACACAAAATGTACTGACTTGAGCTATGCAGTTTTTAAAAGATCTATTAGTTAACAGTAACCAAACAACAAAAACTGGTATTTTATACTCTGGAGAGGGATCCTATCATGCTTCATTCTTAAAGGGCATTCACTCATTTCCTTAATAAAGTTCCTCTGTGCAGAACCACTCAGAAAGAAGGAAAACAAATTAAAGGTACACTGGGTAATGGCAATCTTTCTGACAGATGAAGTGAGGGAGGGGGGGGGAGAGAGATTACTCAAATGCCCAGGACAAAGAGAGAAAAGAAAGCATCTCCTGTTACACTGTGGAAAGCCTGCAAGAGAATGTTCTTTGACATATTCCTGACATAATCTCTACCCTTACTGGAGGGAGGAAAAGAGTTTGGTTCCCATTATCACAGTGGATAGAACATTAAATCCTTTGGTAATTTATGGCAGAGCTAGTTGGACTGTATATTACAACCTTCACTTGTGAATCAATCAGGTACCAATCCTCATTGCTGCAGATTTATATATGATTTGTAAGTAGTCACTGAACATCATCTTCCAAGAGGATTTCAAAATGCTTTACAGATATGAATTTGTGAAAGACTCAGCACACACCACAAAGAAGGTAATATTATTACTGTTATACAGAGAAGAGAGCTGAGACTTTAAGCTGCTTTCTAAGTCCTATTAACCAGTTTTTGTGACCATGCACTCAAAGGTTCCATCATAATCCCTAGGCACAAGGGGCCAGAGAGGGTGGTCAAGGGTTGGAGAAAAAAGCAATTCAAACTATGGGGACAGTATATCATATAAAAAAAGAGAGAATGAGGCTCTTAATCAGCAGTCTATCCCTATTTATTAATGTGCTTAACTTAAGGCAGGTGTCATAAATATAAAGGGAAGGGTAACAACCTTCCTGTATACAGTACTATAAAATCCCTCCTGGCCAGAGGCACAAAATCCTTTTACCTGTAAAGGGTTAAGAAGCTCAGATAACCTGGCTGGCACCTGACCAAAAGGACTAATAAGGGGACAAGATACTTTCAAATTTGGGGGGGGGGAAAGAGTTTTTGGTCTGTCTGTTCTGTGTGCTTGCTGGACAGAGATCAAGGAAGCAAGCAATCCAACTCCATTAGAATGACTAAGTACCAGCAAGGGAATGCGTTAGCTTATTTTTGTTTTGGCTTGTGATTTTCTCTGTGCTGAGAGGAAGGTGTATTCCTGGTTTTCTTTTTGTAACTTTAAAGTTTGGCCCAGAGGGAAATCCTCTGTGTTTTTGAATCTGATTGCCCTGTAAGATTATCTTCCATTCTAATTTTACAGAGGTGCTTCTTTTACTATTTTTCTTTCTAATAAAGTTCTGTTTCTTTTAGAATCTGATTGGTTTTTTTGTGTGTATGTCCTTAAAAAAACCCAAGGTTGGTCTGTGCTCATCTTGTTTATTTTCAAGCCTCACCAGGAAAGGGGGCTTGGTGGAATATTAGGGGGGAGTAGGAACTCCAAGTGGTCCTTTCCCTGAGTTTGTCTAAATCACTTGGTGGTGGCAGTGTTACCTAATCCAAGGTACAAGGGAGAACTTGTGCCTTGGGGAGTTTTTAACCTAAGCTGGTAGAAATAAGCTTAGGGGTCTTTCATGCAGGTCCCCACGTCTGTACCCTAGAGTTCAGAGTGGGGAGGGAACCCTGACAGCAGGTAGTTAAATTCTGTTGATTTTAAAGGGATTTAAGCATATGCTTAAGTGCTTTGCTGAATAGGAACAGACCTAAGTATGTACTTACATGCTTTGTTGAATTAGGGCCAGAGACTTAGGATAAATTTGATTCTATTCTATTCTCCTTCATGAAATATATAAATTGATGACTGAATTCAGAATTTGCAGTGTTATAGCAATGTTGTCTCTTATACACTTGGACCAGGGTGGGTGAAGTAATGTCTTTTATTGGAGCAACTATTGTTGGTGAAAGGGACAAACTTTTGAGCTTCACAGAACTCTTCTACAAGACTGAGTTATTAAAAAGGCACAATACCTAGTAATACTAATGAGTAATTGCCTGTTGCGAGATCACACACAGTGTGGTAGTATCAGGATTTCAGTGTCCCAGACACATGGGAAGAAAGGTGAGATACAAGGGATGTGGTTTAATTAGGACACTTTATTTACTTAACTCATTTTCCATCACCAACTCATACAGTACAGGTCATCATTCCTTTCTCACTTATTTCCACCTGGTGGAGTGCTGTCTTCGGTCCCCATCCCTTCATTGCTGATCCTAGCCCATTGCTGGGACCACACTACCCTCCCATTTTATGAGGGTTAACAAAGGGGCAGGGAAAGGGGATTCTGTCCTCTCTGTACCAGACATTAGGAGCCCCAGCCTGATTCCCAGTTTCTTTAGGAGATGCCTTCCCATATGTCCATTTCCAGTTGTAGTTTGTCACTAAACCTGACCCCCCTATGGAACAAGTAGCTGCATTAGACACCTGCCACCTGCTGTGTTGTGACAAACCTAACGCCCTGACCTAGCCACAGATCCCTGAGCTGTTGTGGGGAAGGCAAAAAAATGAACATCCTCATGACGTCCCTCATGAGGGAAAAAATGCTTCCCAGTCCCCAACCAGGCAACTAGCATAAGCCCACAGCAGACCTCACCACCAAACGTGGTCCTACTCTAATCCCAGGGTCAGAGAATGGTAGCTGCTAATCCTGGCATGAGAGCGCTCAGGCTGGAGGGACAGAGTTTATATAACTAAGATGTGTAGGGACTAAAGGCATATGTGAGCCTCACCAGGCCTCCCATCAGCTCAGGCAATGTCTTCCTCCCCTTCCTGGCCACCCCCACTCTCAACCCAAAAGAGGGGAACCCTAATGGAGCCAGTACCCTGTTCTCCTTTCCCCCACACCAGTCCAGACAAAGCTCTCCTGCCTTTGAGGTTGCGGGAGATATATTGTTTGTAGAAGATTACATTTTGCAAGAAAAACAGATATAACATTGAGTAACAAATACTGAGGCAATGGACTTTTTCAAATGAAATCATCAGAAAATAAAATCCATTCACCAAGCCAATTTAGATTTGTATCTTACAAGTATAAAATAATTCCAAAGTCTTGTTGATTGAAGCTCTATGGATCACAAACAGATTTGAGTTAGGCAATTTTGAAGCCTTTAATGAGCCTTAAATCTTAGTTCTCTCCTTATCATTTTTTTTTTTTTAAAAGAGTTTGAATAAGCTAAAATAAATAAATAGATAAAAAATCCCTCACTCCCACTTGGTGGTGCTGTTGGATAAGGAAAACAAAGATTCACTGAAACACATGGTGAGGAAGATTGTGGTGAGTTAAATACAATTAAAAGAAGGATGGCTTCATTCACCTCTGTCATATCCAATCTTTCATTTCTTCTTTTGACACAATGGTTTTAAATTAGGTAGAGTGGTAATTCCTGGTATCTTGGATTCTTGATAACTAGCGCAGAGAGCACAGATCTTTAACACAGATGTCATGCCTCTGAAGAATGAGTTAACGAGGCTATTATTTTCATTTTTAAATTGCCCAGTTGTGGGATAGAAAATTGCTGCTTTTACATCGTTTACTGTCACCTTGCAGCACAAATTATATTACTTATCTTTTAAAACCTTTCATATGCTAAGGTGAACATTGAGATCACTGGGTGATTCAATACCATATTTTCTATTAGTAAAATATATGATTGAGCCAATAACCTTGTTTCCATAGTATTAAACAGTATGTGCTTGAACAAATTTGAGTACCTATTCAAATTACACTGATCGATATAACACTGTGACATTGAACTTCAGGCTGAGAACTCTGTTTTCCATTGTCGATAACCTATTTATAATCTGTCTTCAGAAATGTTCTCTTTTTACAGGTATGCTGTACCATAGCTACAAACAATTTCTCTTATTTGTTTGGCAATGGGTTATACTTACTGCCTGAGGTATTAACAGATTTTAACAAAGCATGCAAGCAGGGCCAGATTTCCAATTAGGCACAGTAGGCATGTGTCTAGGAGCACCGGAGTTCTAGGGGCACCTTATCTCTCTAAACCTGTGTACAACATGAAGGTCAGCTGTAGATGCGGGGGAAGGGTTTCTGAAGCTGCTATGCCTCGGGGCATATAAGGTGCAGGTCTGGCCATAAATGCAAGAAGCATTTAGTGCCTGGCACAAAGTATTCAACTGTACATTTTAACCAACAAAGAGAAGAGAATAGTTATGGAATTGCTGGTTTATATGGAAAAACAGTGACATACTGGTGTTTCAGCCAGTTAGCAGAAGTTCCTCAAATTGTACCAATCATTATTATGTTAAGTCTTTCGTCAGGGTTAGCGGAGTCTGAGCTCTTGGTGAGTAAGATGACATTATAGGGCTAGATTCACAAGGGGGACTTAGGTACCTAACATGGCAGTTAGGCACCTAAGTCTGACATTTAAATGGCACTGATATTTATAAGATCCCTACTCAGCTGCTGCGTAACCCTGTAGGCAACTGAAGTCCATAGGAACCTAAGTCTCCGAGGTACCTATATTTCTGTTGGTGGGCTGGCAAGCACCAAGTCACCTAAGTCCTTACACCGTTGAGCTGGTGGGCACCTAATTCAAACTTGAGCCAGAGGAGGAGGTGGTAGTGTTATACTCAGTAGTCCATATTAGAGTACTCACCCAGGATGTAGGAATCCCAAGTTCAAATTTTGCTTGCCGTGGGACTTGTCTCCCATCACCTAAGTGAGTGCCCAGCAACTGGGGTATAGGGTACTCTGGGCTAGGTTTTTCTCCTGTTGAAACTGTTCCATTTTATGTGAAATACTGAGATATTCATTGGCACAAAGACTAGAATCTGGGTCCCCAGGGTAGTGTGCTAAGCAGTAAGCTATAGAGTCAGAGTCAGTCTCACTCTCTCTGGCCCAGTGAATCTCACCCATAGTGACTTACAGGAGATTGTCAAAAAAGATGGTAAAGCTTGAGCAGGGATTTTCAGTGACAAAACGGAAGTTTTAAAATTTCACTTTGCTTCAAAGAAAGGGTCTCAGCAGCAGCATTTTTTGGTACACTGGTAGGCAAACACATTGATAGTATCTTTGACATGTAAGAAAAGGCATCCTGAAGGCCCAAATATTGTCTCTGTGTAGTTAAAAGAAGGAGGCACTTAAAATGTGCCTTTGGAGAACTGTTGTTTTCAATATAAGGGGAGGAATAAACCCACAGAATGTTTCCACCTCACATACTGGGGCCTTATGTGTAATTTTTTTCTTTCAGTTTTCTTTTTGGGGCCCAAATCCTGAGAGCTGTGTTGAGTGTCCTTAATTCCCACTGAAGTCAGTAGCAGTTGAAAATATATAGCCGGTCCTCAGTACTTTTTAGAATCTAGCCCATCATGCAGTCTGATTCATAAAAGCCTTTCCAAAGGCAATTCATAGAATCATAGAAGATTAGGGTTGGAAGAGACCTCAGGAGGTCATCTAGTCAAACCCCCTGCTCAAAGCAGGACCAACCCCAACTAAATCATCCCAGCCAGGGCTTTGTCAAGCTGGGTCTTAAAAACCTCTAAGGATGGAGATTCCACTACCTTCCTAGGTAACCCATTCCAGTGCTTCTCCACCCTCCTAGTGAAATCCACCATGATTTCAACAATTTCCATCCCACCATCAACCTCAGCCTGGACCAGTCCACACAAGAGATCCACTTCCTGGACACTATGGTGCGATGGTCACATAAACACCACCCTATACCGGAAACTGACTGACGACTATTCCTACCTACATGCCTCCAGCTTTCATCCAGACCACACTACACGATCCATTGTCTACAGCCAAGCTTTACGATACAACTGCACTTGCTCCAACCCCTCAGACAGAGACAAACACCTACAAGATCTCTATCAAGCATTCTTACAACTATGATACCCGGCAGCTGAAGTGAAGAAACAGATTGATGGAGCCAGAAGAGTACCTAGAAGTTACCTACTACAGGACAGGCCCAACAAAGAAAATAACAGAACGCCACTAGCCATCACCTTCAGCCCCCAACTAAAACCTCTCCAACGCATCATCAAGAATCTACAACCTGTCCTGAAAGATGACCCATCACAGATCTTGGGAGACAGGCCAGTCCTTGCTTACAGACAGCCCCCCAACCTGAAGCAAAGACTTACCAGCAACCACACAACAGAACCACTAACCCAGGAACCTATCCTTGCAACAAAGCCTGTTGCCAACTATGTCCACATATCTATTCAGGGGACACCATCATAGGGCCTAATCACATCAGCCACACTATCAGAGGCTCATTCACCTGCACATCTACCAATGTGATATATGCCATCATGTGCCAGCAATGCCCCTCTGCCATGTACATTGGCCAAACTGGACAGTCTCTATGTAAAAGAATAAATGGACACAAATCAGACGTCAAGAATTATAACGTTCAAAAACGAGTCGGAGAACACTTCAATCTCTTTGATCACTCCATTACAGACCTAAAAGTGGCAATTCTTCAACAAAAAACCTCAAAAACAGACTCCAAGGAGAGACTGCTGAATTGGAATTAATTTGCAAACTGGATACAATTAATTTAGGCTTGATAAAGACTGGGAGTGGATGGGTCATTACACAAAGTAAAACTATTTCCCCATGTTTATTCACCCTCCCCTCACTGTTCCTCACACATTCTTGTCAACTGCTGGAAATGGCCCACCTTAATTATCACTACAAAAGGTTCCCCCCCCCCCAGCTCTCCTGCTGGTAATAGCTCACCTTGCCTGATCACTCTCGTTACAGTGTGTATGGTAACACCCATTGTTTCATGTTCTCTGTGTATATAAATCTCCCCACTGTATTTTCCACTGCATGCATCCGATGAAGTGAGCTGTAGCTCACGAAAACTTATGCTCAAATAAATTTGTTAGTCTCTAAGGTGCCACAAGTACTCCTTTTCTTTTTGCAGATACAGACTAACACGGCTGCTACTCTGAAACCTGTCTTTGAGTATGGTCTTTCGACCAGTTGTGCACCCACTTTATAAAATAATTTCATCTATAGCACTTTTCCCTGGTTGCCTTTGAGAATGTCATGTTTGACTGTGACATACCGGGTAAAATCCAGACTAATGAGTAGCTGTGTCACCCCTGCCCTCTAACCTGGGGTGCCCTTTACAATGCTTAGCTGCTGTAGCCTTCAGTCTGGACTACTCACAAACAGCCTCCAGCATGTAAGTCACTTCCAGCTATGTCTGTGTGTGCTCTGCAGCCAGCGAGCCAGCCACACCTTGGCTCTTACCAGCCTTGGTTATATTGCAGGGTGACCTCAATACACTCTCAGTCTTAGATTTCTCCCCATAAATGTATTCTCTGTACTGCCCAGCCCTTTCCTGGACAATACAAGCTTTATATAAAAGCCCATTATTGCTTTAATAGAAATAATATGCACATAACTTGCTACCCCACGTGGAATTTCCCAGATACTTCAATTTAAACAAACTAGATTAGATAAAACAGTAAAACAAGTTTATGAACTACAAAAGAATAGATTTTTAAATGCGAACAGGAAATGAGGCTTAAAATTCAGAAATGGTTACATGAAATAAAGTTAAAGCACTACTAGTGCCTAACTTTATATACTATATCATATCCAAGCAAAGTTTTTCACCATATGCTTTCAGCGGTCTGACTTCTTAGGTCAGAACTTCTTTTCCCCAGAATCCAGTGAATGCTTCCTTTTTCTTGTCACTTTAAATGCTGTGAATGCAATGGGCAGGGAGAGGGTTGGGGGGGAATGTTTTGGGGTGTTTGCCCCTCGTTTTTATAGTGTCAGTCCCCCTCTTGAAAACATTGCCAGTTGAGATCTAAGAGACGAAGAGTGTATAGGGAAGGATGTTCCCTACTGTTTTTTCCTCACCTGTTTGAGCGGTCCTTTGTTTCCCTTCCTGCTTGATGACTCTGTTTACTGCTTAAATGCAAATTAAGCAGAACACACTTTCCTTTGCTTGAGACAGATCTGTTTTCCAACCTCAGTTTGGAATGTGTGTTAAGAACACAATACAGTGGAATCTCATAATTTCACGTAAACTGTTGCCACATATATTTTATCGGGGCACTTCTGACCAGCAAATTATTAGTTTTCAAATGATACCTCACAAAGTATACTATGTATAAAGATTATTACAATAGTGTATAGGGTGTGGACACAGGGGTACATTCTATCACAGTGGCTCTATGAAAAGCCTTATGGAAAGTGAAGATATATATCAAGTCTTCTGCTTTCCTCCTACCCACTAACTCAGTAACTGTGTAAAAAAGGGAAATTAGGTTGATTTGGCATACTTTTTTTTGACAAACCCATGCTGGCTATTCCTAATAACTCTATTATCCTCTAGTTGCTTACAAATTGATTGTTTAATAATTTGTTTCAGTACTTTCCCAGGTATCAAGTTTAGGCTGACTGATTGATTATTCTGTGTCCTCTTTGTTCCCCTTTTTGAAGATAGGCAACCATGGTACATTTCTCCAGTCCTCTGGGACCTCACTCATGCTACAGTCAAGTATAGATGACAACAAGCGCAAATCCAACAAATGTGAATATTCCATTATTTTGAAGAAGTTTCTATCAGCCTTGCAAATTAAAAATAATAAATTGTCATGCTTTATAGAGTATCACAGTGCAAAGCCAGTTTGTCGTTTTCTAGAAGGCTATCCATTACTAACAAATACTCCTTTTTGTGAGTTACAATTATGACTTTACAGTCAAGTGGAACATGGCCCCAAACTAGATTTGCTTCAGCTCATTCAGGCTGGACTGATAAAATGAAGTATATTAGGCAGAGTTGGTTGAATTATTTGTTGTGAATACATTTTACAAATGTTAGTATTTAAAAATAATAATGGTATTTACTTCTTTTTTTCTCTTTTGGCCACCCCTATTGAAAGTACAGAAGAGTACCAGCATTTGTCAGATCAGGTAAAATATTTCTAATCCTAGCATGTCGGGGAAATCAAACACCTCTGCTTTATTATATGAAATTGTCTCTCATATATGCAATGAACTAAACAGAAAGTGTTCCATACATACTAAAGTAGAAAAAACAGTTTGAAGGCAATTTAGCAAGAAACAAAAAAAAAATGTGGTGAAACATGCAGTGCAAATGGAATTTTGCTATATTTTCTCAAATCCTAATTAGGCAATTATTCAATACTCTGCATCTCCGAGTATAATACTAACTTTTGTATGCGTTGATTTTTTTTGTACCATGTATCTTTTTGTGCTAGTTTATCTTCATAATTGCTTTTACCTATTATTAGAAGTCCATGGTTTAATTACATTGTATTATTTACGAGTGGTTATATAATCTCCTAATGTGTTACTTTTCTTAACTAGCACAACTCCGCCATAATTAGATTGGTTAATTATCTTTAGTTAATTTCAGCAAACTGTCTATGATGCCTTATTGCCCATTCTGTTCTCATCATTCTTTACAGTCTCAACTCTGAAGAATATAACACTTGATTCAACACTCACTGAAGTCAGTGGAAAGACTCCCATTGTTTTCAGTAGATATCTGATTCATCCTTTGCTCCCCTAAACTGGGAAGTCTCAGAATAAAGATTTACCAACAACATTTTGCTGCCCTTAATAATTCTCTGTCTTAGGGTGCATAGGGTCCAGGCAATGCCATCCACAATAATTGATCCCTGCATAGGTGCTGTTCAGGCAGAGCAGCCATGCTGAGGAGCCTGAAGGGGAATGTAAAACTTTATTATAATGTTTAACTAGTAGGTGGTGCCAGGTGTAACATATCTTATTTGTGCTGGTAGTAACCAGAGTCAGCAGCGTATTAAAGATAAGAAACATATCTCGTGTATCTCTCTGGGGTGGAAGCTCTGCAAACAGGACATACTTCATACATGTCATTGTGTCAGAAGTGAAGGCAGCCTAACTAGTGCCAGAGGAGAACAGAAACAGAAGGAAAGCAACAACAAAGGTTGTAAGCAGGAAAACAAAAACAAAACAACCCAAGGGTTGCAGGAGCTCATCAACAAGCTACTTTTCAACATCCCAGAGAACTTCAGCTTTCACAGACTTTCAGAGTGAACATAGCGTTGCTTCTGCTGTCACTTTGCTTAATTTTGCACTGCAACCAAACTCCACAAGGAAACTGGAGACATCCTGGTATGCTCTTTAATTGATACTATGGGGAACCATGGACACCACATCTTTAAGCCTTTTACCTTTACTAGAGATAGTCACATAGATGATTATAAAAGGAATCTGGCTTTGTTTGAGGCATACTTTATACCTCAGATAAATGTGGTTTATGAAAGGGCATGTCTTCATGAGAGAATTCAGCAAACCAGGGCATTTCATGAATCTTTTATCAGAACTTTACATACATGGGTGGAACACTGATGTTGGGACTTTAAAATATGAAAATATCAGACAGGACCTGCAGACAAATATCTTTCACAGCATCTTCAATTAAAAACAGACAATCCTAGAGCCCTCACTACCAGATGGGGGAGCAGGCAGATACCAGACACAGTGTTTGGTATAGAATTCTCTAAATACTTTTATTGATTACAATAGAAACCACACTCACTCTACATTCACACCCCAAACATACTGCACCAGAGTCCGAAGATTAGATTGAAGTCCTGATGGCCAGTCGAGGTTGGCTCCAATCATAAGGTGTGGGGAGTCAGCACTGCACACCTCTTCAAAATCAGGGCTCTGGATCGATGTCTGATTCCAAATTTCAGCTATGTCAGGCAACTATTTATAGACCAGTCCATCACATCATCAGGTCTTTGTCTCTGTTTGCTAGGCCTTTCACCCATAACTTCAAGAAAACAGTTCTGGGCAGGCTGCCATAATCCCAGACATTCCATTTCTCCCAATTTTCGTCCACGGCTGTAATGGATATATTGACATGTTAACACCACCAATGTTATTCCCTTTTCTGCTGATTCTGTATGTTTCCCATGGACACAACAAAGTTGTTTTACACAAACAGTCCTTGACTGCTCACAACCTTATATCTTCGCTTCAGTTGCCAACACGCAACTCATGTACTCATGTCAAGAACACTGCATCCATGCTAGGCCTCAATGGCCTATAACATATTGCACCGTATACTACTATATATCCCAACACCAGTACTGTTCAACATATTCATAAATGATCTGGAAAAAGGGGTAAACAGTGAGGTGGCAAAATCTGCAGATGATACAAAATTACTCAAGATAGTTAAGTCCAAAGCAGACTGCAAAGAGTTACAAAGGGATCTTACAAAACTGGGTGACTGGGCAACAAAATGGCAGATGAATGTTGATAAATGCAAAGTAACGCACATCGGAAAACATAATCCCAACCATACATATAAAATGGTTGGTGTCTAAATTAGCTGTCACTACTCAAGACAGAGATTTTGGAGGCATTGTGGATAGTTCTCTGAAAACATCTACTCAATGTGTAGCGACAGTCAAAAAAGCGAACAGAATGTTGGAAATCATTAGGAAAGGGAAAGATAGTAAGGTATGCCAACATCTTGAATACTCATGCAGATCTGGTTGCTCCATTTCAAAAAAGATATATTAGAATTGGAAAAAAAATACAGAAAAGAACAACGCAAATTATTAGCGGTCTGGAACAGCTTCCTTATGAAGAGAGATTAAAAGACTGGGGTTTTTCAGTTTGGAAAAGGACGACTAATGGGGGGAATATGATAGAGGTCTATAAAATAATGACTGGTGTGAAGAAAATAAATAAGGAAGTGTTATTTACTCCTTCTCATTACACAAGAACTAGGGTCACCAAATGAAATTAATAGGCAACAGGTTTAAAACAAACAAAAGGAAGCATACAACACACAGTCAACCTGTGGAACTCTTTGATAGAGGATGTTGTGAAGGCCAAGACTATAACAGGGTTCAAAACATAACTAGGTAAGTTCCTGGAGGATAGGTCCATCAATGGTTATTAGCTGGAAGGGCAGGGATGGTGTCCCTAGCCTCTGTTTGCCAGAAGCTGGGAATGGGTGACACGGGATGGATCACTTGATGATTAGCTGTTCTGTTCATTTCCTCTGATGCATTTGGCATTGGCTATCATTGGAAGACAGGTTACTGGGTTAGATGGACCATTAGTCTGACCTAGTATGGCCGTTGTTATATTCTTTCATAGCTATTCAAATATCAAAGCAGTATGAGCTAGTGAAACAGCCAAAACAAAACAACTTACCAAACTTGAAAAACAAGAGACTAGCTTAGAAACTGTAAACAGATGTAACACGAGTGCTAAAAGTAGTTATCATGAGATCCCAGAGACTAAGAGGGACAAATTCCAGGCTGACAACAAAACATTTCTTACTATATGGACAAGATGTGGGAAAATTCATAGCCCAAGTGATGTTTGTCCAGACAAGCATGAAAGAGGTATCAAATGCACAAAATATGGACATTTTGCAGCTGTTTGTTATACCAGAGCAATGAGCATCTTACAGTCAGACAGACAATCTAGAGCCATTGTTTTTGGGATCTATTGTATATGATGACACAGAGCCTACCTGGATAGTGAAACTGAATATTAATGGAAAGACTATAGAATTTAAAATTGACACAGGAGCAGACATGACAATATCAGAAGGAACTTCAACCTCTCTGATACCTGATATTACCTGACACACACTTGACTAACTCTGGAGGTATTCTGAACAATATGGGCTAGTTCCTCACAGAAATAACTTACAAAGTCAAGAGCTTTGTATTAAACGTGCATGTGATCAAAGGTTTGAAGGCCAATAACCTTCTCAGCCACAGTGTGGCAGCCATGATGGGCCTAGAGAGAAAGGTGGAAGAGTTCGGAGTATTTGATGACATTGGACTTTTGAAACGAGAGACAGTACAAATAACCTTAAGCGACAATGCTGAATCATATAGAGCAACACCTCTACCAGGCAGACCTTGGAAGAGACTAGCTACACATTTATCAGAATTCAAAGAACATAATCACCTGGTCATAGTGGACTGTTTTTCTAGGCATATAGAAATAAGGTACTCAAAAGACATAACCTGTTGCAGTGTTACAGAGAAACTGAAGGACACTTTTGCTTTTTTCAGTATCCAGAACAACTAATGATGGACAATAGACCACAATTCAGAGTAGTAGAATTTAAGTATTTCTAAATGAAATATGATTTGGATCATGTTACCAGCAGTTTACATTACCCACAATGAAATGGAGGGGGTGAGAGAGCTGTACAGACAACCAAGAAAATCCTACAGAGGAAGATCTATTCCTTGCTTTTCTGAGTTACAGATCAACATTGATAATAGCTATTGGATATAGTCCAGCAGAACTCCTGATGGGAAGACAACTCAGAACTACTGTTCCAACTTTGGAAAAGAACCTATCACCAGAGTGAAAAGACATGAAGTGAGTAGCCAAGTTAGATGAAGAGGCCAAGAGAGCTTATGAACACTTTGACAACAGACGTCACTCAGAGAACTGCCAGGCCTAGAACATGATGACTGTGTTTGTGTCAAACTGGATGGAGAAAAAAAATAGAGAATTGCTGCTGTCAAAGAAAAACAATTCATTGCCAGGTCATATGTGATCAAGAGTGACAGAAACCATTGACATCTGCAGTCTGTTCCTCTTGAAGAATAATCAACAGAGCAAACTCTACAGACACCAGATGGAGAACAAGAAGAAGACTGAAAGATTCCAGATGACAGCCAGTTGTTGCAACTAATGGATAGCTAGACGACGTTGTTATGCATTTGGATAGTGTAATTAGAAAAACCAGTCCTACTCAGAGACACTTAACAGATTGATCCATACTGAATTGTAAAGATATTGTGATAATGAAATTGTGTAAATGATAGGAATGTAAAACTTAAAAGGGGGAGATGTAATGGAAGAGGTGGACAAACTACGGCCTGCAGGCCACATCTGGCCCATGGGACTGTCCTGCCCGGCTCTTGAGCTCTCAGCTGGGGAGGTTAGCCCCCGGCACCGCTCCTGCTGTCCCCCCTCTTCTAAAGCCTCAGCTCGCCATGCCACCAGCGCTCTGGGCAGCAGGGCTGCGAGCTCCTGCCGGGCAGGGTGGCTCCGAGAGCCACCGGCCTGCCCCAGTGCTCTAGACTGCACGTCAGCGTGGCTGGCTCTGGCCGGGTGGCACGGCTGCCAGTCCTAGTTCTCTGAGCGGCATAGTAAGGGAGCGGGGAGCGGGGGGGTTGGACAGGGAGCAGGGGGCAGTTGGATAGGCGTGGAAGTCCCGGGGGGCCTGTCAGGGGGAGGGGGTTTAGATAGGGGTCAGAGCAGTCGGGGAAGTTGGATAGGGGGTGAGGTTCCGGGGGGGGGGGCAGTTGAGGCAGGGGATCCAATGAGGGGGTGGTCAGGAGCAGGGGGGGATTAGATGGGTCGGGGGTTCTGAGGGGGGCAGTCAGGGGGCAGGAATTGGGAGGGGCGGGGCCAGGCAGTTTGGGGAGGCACAGCCTTCCCTACCTGGCCCTCCATACAGTTTTGGAACCGCAGTGTGGCCCTCAGGCCAAAATGTTTGCCCACCACTGTGTAATGGAATGTAAAACTGTATTATAATGTGTAGCCATTAGGTAGCACCATGTGTAACAAATTATCTGAATTGGTAATAACATGAGCCAGCATTGGATTAGATATTTTAAGGAGAATACATCTCATGTATATCTCTGGGGTGGAAACTCTAACCAGTCCATATCTGGGACATGACAGAGCCTGCTCACTGAGGCTGTAATGGCAGATGAGAGATGGGAGGGGTTCACAACAGTCTGCACCTTGTTTTCTAATTGAGAATGGTGGATTTTGCCTCCCCATCTCATCCATGCACCATCCTCACAGACAGCAATAAAGCTCAGGCTTTATTATTCCTGGATCAGACTATATGCATGAAAATGATCACTATGGCCTCAGTATTTAAATGTTTGTAGATAATAAATTATCTTGCTCTGTGCTCTATATAAGAAGTCTTTGCTAATGGGAACAGAGACAATAAGCAGTTTGCATGAGATATGTCAGTAAAAGCTTGACTCAGAAATATTGTATGTCCCACTTATGCATGGGTATGGGGCACTCTAGTCATAAGGAACAGATTTGCACCTGTTTAATTATTTTACTTACACACACACACAGACACACACACACAATCTGTCTTTAAAATCAATTTTGAAATATGTCTGGACAATTTTTAATAATTTAATACATGGAAGGCATAAAACTGTATAGAAGCTATTTAGTCCTCTTTCCCCCACCCCCAACCTTCCTGGTTTAATTATAAGGTATTTCTTTTTCATTTTCTGTTTGATCATATTATCTTTAATAGTAATAATATTCTACACCTACTTCTTTTATGTTGTATGTAACATCTTCTGACAATTTCTGTAGTATACAGGGTTTTTTTTAAATTATTTTGTACCTGCACCTGATTTAAGAAAAATGAATTTTTAAAAATACATATTTTACCGAATCTCAGTTGGAATCTCTGGTTACATATTCAAAAACCCTAAATGCCAAGCAACCAGACCTGAGGGAATAACTTTATGAATTTCGCCTCTTTTTCTGCTTGCAAAATGTCCATGAGAAGATCATTGCTTCCTAGGGTGACCAAATGTCCCAATTTTATAGGGACAGTCCTGATTTTGGGTCTTTTTTCTTATATAGGCTCCTATTACCCACCACCCCATCCCAATTTTTTCACTTCTGCTGTCTGGTCACCCTATTGCTTCCTCAGATTAATTCATTATTAATTCATTATTCAGATTACTCAAGCTTGATTGAGAGATAGATAGATAGATAGATATAAAACAAACACAGCTCAAATTTTGATATATATAAAGATCAGAAACAATACTTATGTAACCAACACAGCTCAAATGTTGACCATTGAGCATCATATATTTACAGTGAACTGCTCCCAATCACCCTAGTAATATATTACTAGGGTGATTGGGAGCAGTTCACTGTAAATATATGATGCTCAATGGTCAAAATTTGAGCTGTGTTATTACTCGGGTGATTGGGAGCAGTTCACTGTAAATATATGATGCTCAATGGTCAACATTTGAGCTGTGTTATTACTATGGTGATTGGGAGCAGTTCACTGTAAATATATGATGCTCAGTGGTCAAAATTGGATCTGTGCTGGTTACATAAGTATTGTGTCTGATCTTTGATGAGCTGCTCAGCTTTGCAGGGCCTGAAGATCAAATCCTTAAATATACTTAGGCACATATCTGCCTGTTAAGTCACTAAGTCTACCATTTAGGTTGCACTGCCTTTTTCAAAACCATTCCTCAGTTGTCACTAAACCCTGTAAATGCCTAACACCTTGTATACACTGGTGATGGTGTGTAGGATACATGTAGGTACACACCAGAATATAAAACAGGCTGTGTCCACACTGTGGTGTATATCTACATGTGGCAGTGAAAGGCTCTTGGCTGGGGAGAGGCAACATAGCGTTCCTTCACTGCCTCTTCCCTACTGGAATCTTTCACTGTGGCAAGGAAAGGCTCCAGCAGTTTCCTGTGGCGAGGAAAGACTTCGGTAGTGGGGATGCAGCAGGGCACTACACTGCTAAAAAAACAGTGTACTCATGGGAGGTACTGCTTGGGCATTCAGAGAGCCATGTAGGGTACATATCCTTAGGATCTGGCATGTCTGTACTCCCCTAAGCAGTGCCTCACCATCTATGTTGCTATTTATACCCATGGTAGGGGCATGCAGTACATATAGTCTATGTACTGCCATAAATGTAGACACCAGCCGGCATTCACAAAGCCCTTCAAAGTGCTGATGCTGCCCCACAACTAATGAGCAGCTCTGAGCCCCAGCTCAAGGCAATGCTGAGGAACATCATTTCACCAGTTGGGCCTAGTTCCATAGGCATGCTCTGAGCACACCAAAGGCTGATACTTGTCAGACCCCACAGCAGGAAGGCGAGATTCAGACCACCAATAGATGGAGAGGGCAGCACAGCACCCACATATAAGACAGCTGAAGGAACAAGGAAATGTAGGGTGTGCATAAGAAGTATCAAGCATGAGCAGGACACAAAGGGCTTGTCTATATGGTGCAGCAACAAGCATCAGTGGGGTGGAAATTCTAATGCACACCAATATGTTGCTCACTAACTGGCCTGCATAGACCCTGTTGGCATGCACTTGGAAGTTCCCTTGTGCATATTAAAGTAGGACACTAGGGAACTTTGGTGCATCACAGCAGTGTCTGCATGAGCCAGTTAGTAAACAATATGTTGGTGGGCTTTAGAATTCACACCCTACTGGTGCACACTGCCACACCATGTAGACAGGCCCAGAGAGAGAGAGGGTTTCAGCTGCTAGGGTATGGGCTACCTAAGGAGCTGACCTAGCTTAGATGCCTAACTCCAGGAGAGGGTTCATGGCTGAGGACTTTGAGTGCAAGGAGCACCAGTTCAGCTACTCACACCTTAGCCTTTCTCCTTTCTCCCAGCCCTCTCATCTGAATTTCACTGCTGGCTAGCTTAAGTGGCTCCTTGCTCAGCTTGCCGGCTTCTGAAAATTCCTTCCTTAGACACCTAACTCTCCCATGCATTGTGTGCAGAGCCTGGGTGAATAACTTGGGGCTGACGATTCCACTGGGCAGCAGGCCACCTAAGGGTTAGGCATTGCAGTGCTGAACAGAGTAACACCTAAATTCCTTTAAGGAGCTGGGCCTGTGCACCTATCGCCCATTGGGAGGTAGACTAGTGACATTTTCAAAAGCACCTGGACACCTAACTCCTATTGATTTCAATGGCAACTAGATGCCTCAGTGCATTTGAAAATCCTATTATAGGCACATAAATATCTACAAATCTGAGAGAGATGAAGTGGGCAATTGGGGGCCAGATTGTTACACATAAAGGTTTGAAGTGGACAAGCCCGCTTCATTTCAAGTGGCAGTCTCCAACATGTATTACCCCTTCTGCTTCACAATCTGTCCTAACTTGTATTTAGCTCAGAAGCTCTGCTTCCTTCCCCAGACCAGAGGAAGAACTCTGTATTGGCCAGAAGTTTGCCCTTTCCGCCAACAGAAGTTGGTCCAATAAAAGATATTACCCTCACCTACCTTGTCTCGCTTTTATCCTGAGACCAACACAGCTAAAACACATTATAAATCTAGACCTAAGGGCTAGATCCACAAAGGGAATTGGGCACCTAACTGCTACTTTAGGCATGCACATCCAACATTCAGGCGCCACTGAGATCCTCAAAACTCCTGATCAGCTGCCATCTAATGGTCCTTTAGTTTTAGCTGGCAAAGTACTGTAGGTATATACATTTCCTCTGACAAGAATGTGCACACTCACTTAAGTGTGGATGTTGCTGAGCTGCTTGGTACCCTCCCTGATGCATACACTCTGGCAGGATTCTCAAAGTAGGCATTCCCTTGCTGGACCCAATGCAACAGGCATACTCAGAGCACTCTAGGAGATGGTTCATGGCTGTGAATCCCAAGGAGAGGGAGTCTACTAACTCTCTCCATAGAATGCAGAGGGAATCTGGATGCCTAACTCAGGACTTTGGGTTAAAAGTTAGGCACTGCAATGCCTAAATTCCTTTGTGGATCTGGCCCTAAGATATTTACCCATGGTCACACAGGAAGATGGTTGCAGAGTGTGGTATACTCGCCTCTTGAACACCCCCTTGATATCCAGGCATGATGCTGCCATTTTCTTTGGATCCTAGCCCGCACTGCAGGTTGTTAGCTGGCCTCTGTGGCTTGGCCCTTCAGCCAGGTCACACACTTCAAAAATTGCTCTGGGGCATAACAAACACAAAATAAAAATAGCCCCTTGTCCTTCAGGGTTAAATGTAAATAAACTAGTTCCTAACCCTTTTAGGCTAAATTCCCTCCAGGGAATTGAATTGTCAGGGTTCCTTCTGAACTCCTGCCACTGCTCGTGGCCAGCAGTGGGCCCTAGCCCAGACTGGTTCCTTTCATTGTAGCCTAGGGAGCATCCCTCCTCATTCCTCTAACTCCAACCAGGAACTGCCTTTTTGACAGCAGGCAACCTCTTTTATTTGGGCCTGCTGTGCCTTGGTTGGCAGTTGCTGGTCCCTACCCCTTCTGGCTATTGGAGAACCAGATCTCACTAGTTATCAAGATACAAAACTCTTTACACATCACTAAAATGCAGCCCATCAGCTTGTGCCAGTTCCTGAATTTGTTGTTCTGTAACTTTACTGTCCTTATCTTTGTTTTGGATACTAGCATTCCAGGTACTGGTCCATGATGGTACCTCCCTAGTTTCTACTAAGACTTAGAATGTAGGCATCTTGATTTTCTTTTCTTCTCAGAGAGCTGATTCCTGGGGTGTGGTACAGCAGCGCATTGGGGTCTCCAGTAAGGGTCCACAAAGACCTGCTACGCCCCATCACACAAAATAGGGAATTAAACTTACGTTTTTTTTCTCTTCCAGACTAATGTCCTAACTGCTAGACCATTCTTCTTCTCATAATCAGAATGTGGGGTGAAGAAGCCATTGAGGCTTTAAATCTCTCAGGTAGAGACAGTATTTTACTGTGGTGTAACAGATTAAGATTAGGGAAATTTAAAAATGTTTAATTTTTTCCTTACAGGACAACATAGCCAAACAGAGGTATTTCTAGAAAAACTAGGTCACTGTACAATACATGATATATTGCTCTTATTAGATTTACACAAAGTAATTTTGGGGTGCTAACCACAAAGGTTATGGGGAAATTCATGTCTGGTTGTTTATCTCTATATAGCAAGGCTGTAGACATGGGTTATGGGAAACCTGACACCATGTGTCATGCCACGTGAGAGATACTGATCTGTAATTTTCTCTCATCATCACGGTTATTAATGCAAAGCCTAACAGTGAAGTGTGTGAACATAAACTTGCCTCACTCCTTTGAATTTTTCTGTGCTAGTGCTCTGAGAAGGGTCTGGGAACCTTGCTGCATCAAGCAGTAAGTAAACAAAATTTATGAGGAAACTGCAGTGTTAATAAATTGTCTAGTCAGTTGCTTGACCATATTTTGGTTCATTATAAAGTATATTCAAGAGACCAAATAATCAATATCAGTCAAGTTTATTGCTAAAAGTCAATAATAATATAGTACAATAACAATATAGTACAATAATAAGACACCAATTCTGGGGAATCTGTCTTGTGCAGCATTGTAAAATTCACCTGAGACAGAAGGTATGCTCCCAAAGTTACACATTTCAGCTAGATGTATTTATAAGATGATTTTACACGTTACAAAACTCTTTACAGATCACTAAAATGCAGCCCATCAGCTTGTGCCAGTTCCTTAATTTGTTGTTTTGTAGCTTTACTGTCCTTATCTTTGTTTTGGATATCAGCATTCCAGGTATTGGTCCATGATGGTACCTCCCTAAGTTTCTACTAAGACTTAGAATGTAGGCATCTTGATATTGACAAGTTTCCTACCTGCTTATGTCAAATGCTGAATTCTACTATTGCAGAATGTTGTGGATTATAGCTTAGCATGAGTGAACAAAACTCTAAGAAAAACATAGACCAGTTCAGCTCTTATAATTTTCAGGCATTCATATAATATGGTATATACAAACCTAATGTATAAGTGTTGCTAATATCAGTTTGCTAGAACCTGCCCAAATCAATAGAAAGTCTCATATTTCTTAATACTTACATACCTTTGATAAAAGAAAAGGAGTACTTGTGGCACCTTAGCGACTAACAAATTTATTTGAGCATAAGCTTTCGTGAGCTACAGCTCACTTCATCGGATGCATTCAGTGGAAAATACAGTGGGGAGATTTATATACACAGAGAACATGAAACAATGGGTGTTACCATACATACTGTAACAAGAATAATCAGGTAAGGTGAGCTATTACCAACAGGAGAGTGGGGGGAGGAAATCTTTTGTAGTGATGTCTGGAGTAATTTTGCAAATTAATTAAGACTGCTGAATTGGAATTAATTTGCAAACTGGATACAATTACCTTAGGCTTGAATAAAGACTGGGAGTGGATGTGTCATTACACAAAGTAAAACTATTTCCCCATGTTTATACCCCCCCCCCCCCATACACACACACACTGTTCCTCACATGTTCTTGTCAAATGCTGGAAATGGCCCACCTTGATTATCACTACAAAAGATTCCTCCCTCTCCCCCGGCTCTCCTGCTGGTAATAGCTCACCTTACCTGATCACTCTTATTACAGGGTGTATGGTAACACCCATTGTTTCATGTTCTCTGTGTATATAAATCTCCCCACTGTATTTTCCACCGCATGCATCCAATGAAGTGAGCTGTAGCTCACGAAAGCTTATGCTCAAATAAATTTGTTAGTCTCTAAGGTGCCACAAGTACTCCTTTTCTTTTTGCGGATACAGACTAACATGGCTTCTACTCTACTTTTGATAGCAAACCTTTAGAATAATTCATTGCAAAAATTGTTTTCAAAACAATCATTGACATATACAAGAATGAAAAGATGATAAACATTTGAATATCACATACAAAGAATGTAAAATCATTTGGAAGCATATGACCAAATTCTCGTTATGAGGATGAAAAATACTCAGATCAGACAGGTTTGAGATCTTATAGGACATGTGACAAATTGCATAAAATATATTATAACTTTTCAGATAAATGCTGGAAAATGTATCAATTCTATTACTTGTATCCACTTTTGGTGATTTTATCAAGTTATACTAATTTTCTAGTCTAATGAGATCACAGGTCTCCATCATCTGTGCAATCCAGTTGTTTTTCTTCTCTGACTGTATCCCAGTATTACTCTGATGAACATTTTAAAAAGTTCTCTGCAACCCCTGTCATCCATCTCAGCAATGCAAAGCAACTGGAAAGCTGCTGTACTGAAGTAACTTGGGATTTCTTGATGAAAGGTAATTCTTGGGTTGCATAAAACCAGTGTGGAGGACTCTGCACCATTCATTTCTGCCACAGGCCACGGAAAACAATCTGCTGCCCCATGCAAAATATCAACATCGTGCCCCCCTCCTCAAAGTCCTAGTCCAACAGAAGTGGCCCAGTTGCCCCCATCATGTTGCGGGTGTCATTTGACCTATAAAGTTACTTTTTTCAGTATTATTTAGTATTGACAGTTAATTATGTAAAGCTAATCAGCAAATTAAAAATCGCAAAGAAATGTTTATTATTTGTTCCTTCCTAGCGAATCAGATACTATGGAAATGGGAGCCACACAGACAATTTCCTTCTTGTAAAGTCCGAGAGGACATTTGAATCTTACGTCATAGGGATTTCCTGTGTCTACAATCAAGAAGAGCTACAACTCTCCAGCAAAGATGAGAAAATATTGGGTTTTGGAAAAAAAGATAATACATTTCAATCTGTTCACTCTTATCAAGATATCGTAGGACTTGTCTATACTGCATGCTAACTTGATTTTGTGCACACTGAAAAGTCCTGTGTATACATGACACAAACCCTTAAAGCATAGTAGCTCCACAATTAAAGTGTAATCTATACTGAGCTTTGAAGTGTAGCAAATTCACTGCATACTGAGTTAGTGGAGACTGACGTTTATGTGCACATCACTCATTTGTACTTTTTGGCAGTTTTCCAATTGCTATCCCACACTGCTTTGTATATCACCAATCCTGATTTGTCTGTTTACCTTTATTGCTCTGCGGTCAACTTCAAGTTGTTAGTTAACAATTTCTAATGCCTTGTTCTTGGTGAATCCTTATACCCCTGTACAGCAATTGTGGGATTCTCACCTTAAACTATTCAGGCCCTCAGGAATGCCATTATGAGCACATTAACTACCACAATTATCCCAAAGTCATTGTCTAAGCTTGGTTATAATCAGATTATTTTTTAATATATCTATAGACACTGGGATCATGAGCCTCTTTCAGATAACAGGGAGTTTTGGAAAACAGATTGGGATAAATGTCAGTTGATCTGTATTATCATTATCCTTGTGCACCGGATATAAAATTAATTTAAAAGATCAGGTGGTAACATGTTTCCTAATCATAATACATTGAATGGACTGAAGTCTTATCTGGAAACAACTAGTCTGGCAATTTACTAATGTAATCCTATCTTATTGTAAAAAAAAACATATTTTGATTTTTGTCTTACTAGTACCAGAGATGGCCGGAATTTCAATTTTCCCTTCAGTTCAGCTGGCTGTTGTTATACTTCCTGATCTGTGGGTTTGTTAATTATTTGGGGAACAATTATTTTTTTTAAAAGTACCTTCTTTTCCTCTACAAATATGCACAAGATTTGATCTATTCACAGGCCTTGAAACATGTCTATATTTAAAGTATATACTGGATGATAGCCCCCACCTATCTTATCTCTAGGCACACATAATAACATGGTCATTCTGAAAGTTCATCCATCCATGCAAGGTACAACCGCTGTCACAGCAGGGAAATATTTCTTTAGAACAAGTAGCATAACAGGATGTTTTGTGGCAGGCTATATTTCCTACTCAGCTCTTACAATGGATCGCAGCAGAAGCCCTGTCACTCCAGATTTCCAGATTGGAAACCTTAACACCTTGGAGAAATCTTCCACATATTTCTTCTGAACCAACCCTGAAACATAATGAGCAATCAGTGGCTGCAAAGATGTACTGCTGGATGGATCAGCTACTTGTAGCTATTTCAAGTAGCCCATGTGAATAGTGCGGGGGAGGGGAGGGAAATGTCAACTTGATATGCTTCTTCCTGTTTAGTCTCAAAGATCTACGTTGCCAAGCAACCAGTGTATCTTCTGAAAAAAGTTTAGCATGACAAGAAACACAATAGGTATAGGATCCAAACTGCTACCAGAAATTATTTGAAAGTTTAATCACCTAGATTTTATGTGATTATAGTTGAAAAGATGAAGATACTTCTTCTAATTAGAGGATTACTACAGAACTTCCTCATAGGTGCCCTTCATGCAGAACCATCATGACTGTTAGAACTTGTTTGTAAAAAGGAATTTACTTGAAAAGATGATTAAATCATCAAAAGTTAAGAAGATATCTATACAGTTCAGGTAATCACACATAAGTTAGCCTTTTATCCAGAGTTTTCTGAATATCTTTGGTCTGGAAATAGTGGAAGAAAAGACATGTTCATGGTATTTTAGTACGTTAAATCAGAGTGCGTATCTAGAGGCATATGAAAATGAAAAGAAATAAATAAGAGTGCTGGTATAGAGTTAGATGTGGATGAGTCGCTAAAATGGCCATAAACAGCAGATTAAAGGCCAAATTATGTTTGGCCCTTATGAGTGGAATGTTGGAGGGGTAGGTGCAAGAAACATTCCCTACTCTTACGTGATCTGTGAAAGGGCCAGGCTGAATTGCAGTCCCTACATTCCGGGGGACTCTCCATCTCTTCTTCCCTAGAGGCATCTAGTGCCCCAAGGGGGTCAGGGAGGAGGGAAGGCAATGGTTTTCTCCAGCCTGCAGTGGCCTGGAAAGTGGGACCTGTACACTGGGGAAGAGGAGACTAAACTAGGCTGACAAAGCCTAGAATTAAAGTTAATGTTTGCACAGCACTTTAAGGTCCTCAGTGCTAATTAATGATTAAAAATAATTATAATGAGATCAAGTGCTGTATTTCAATCTTTGGGATAAATCTTAAGTAGTGTTATGCTCAGGAGGAGGACGCAGTGTGCTGCCCTCTGCACGCCAGACCAAGCCCATTAGTCAATGCAGAGGGAAGAAGGACCATGTCTTCACATTCTCCTGGATCTTTCGTGACCAGTTTGAATGGCTCACAGCCCTCAGAGAAGACAATGGCTGCAGGATTGCCAACTCTTGTGATTTTATCATGAGTGTGCTGATATTTGGTGTTTTGCACAGAGAGTGATGTGATTACATGATACTCTCAGCTTTCATTTCATAAACTCAAAGAAGTAAGTTTATAGCCCTCGTGGTTGTGGAGGAAAACCCAAAAATATTAATTGAAGGGCAGCTACCAGAAGGTACATAAGAGTAGACAAAATGCATTTCTTTTGTATCAATCTCATTGATTTGATAAGGCTGGGTATGTCTACACTGCAGCTAGGAGCTCTCAGCCCAGGCAAACTGACTTCCTCTAGCATGCTAAAAGTAGCTGCAGGGATTTTGTAGCTCTGACAGAGACTCGGGCTAGCCATGGAAGCTCAGATCCAGGTGAGCCTGAGCTCCCATCCAGGCAGCAAGGTCCACACTGCTACTTTTAGTATGATACCTTGACCCCCACTAGTGTGAGTCTGTATACCCAGGAATGGAGGCTTGCTCCCCACTGCAGTGTAGACATACCAATTGTGGCTGGGAATTTGAAAGCAGCTTAAAAGAGTTAGGCCAAACTCCCATTGACTTTCAATGGCATTTGGGTACCTAAATCTCTTAGGCTTCTTTGAAAATCTCTGCCAAGGTGAGTAAATTCATTATACTGCTACTGCACTATGTTGTTTTTTAAACAGCTTTTTGAAGCTTCCCTCCCCCACAGTAGTATCTGGGTGGATCTATACTGCCCCCCAACCACACAGAGTTTGGCAGGGAAGTGTTCTCCAACAGTTAACTAGGTGTTTGGTTTTTCTCTCCTCCCTTACAAGAGAATAGAGCTCCTGTCTTTGGTCCTTTTCCCCTAATGCCTCAGTAGAAGAATACTTCACACTTGAAGGTCTCTTTGTCCTCCAAAGATTTCTCAGGAGCAGTTGCTGTTGGCCACTTGGGGAACCCTTATAGCAGCAGTGCAGCCTGGGCTCCCAAGGAGCGCTCCTACGCATCACACTTCATGTGGAATTGCCTGTCGCAGCTTGATGTTACAATAGGATAAAAAAAACCCACATTGCAGTGGTGACTCAGACCCACATTATTTTAAAATACAAAATGTAGCTGACATGGTCCTGCTAAATAGCAAAAATTAACTAGTCCATCACCTATGTTGCATTCTACAAATATTTACTATGAGGGGTCAGAATTTTTTTTAAAAAAGAAAAAAGATACATTTCTGTGAGGAAGTCCCATTTTCTAAAGTGGCTACTGTTCCTCTGTGAATGCTGATGGAGCCAACAAAAAATAAAAATAGGTTGTTTTTTATCATTTATGTCAACAAAACGAGCCCGGCCATTTTTCAACCACAGTTTCTATATGTAATGCTGTTTGGATAATTAGAACTATAATTTTAATGATTAGATGCTACTTGGTAAAATTATTAGAGGCAGTCAGAACATTGTTGTCATACTATGTTCTTTCATCTAAACTTTTTTGGATTGAGAAAGAAAGAGGCTGGGAGGCCTGGTGGTAGGAGCGGGACCCTAGCATTCAGGAGACCCCGAGTTAAGTCCCTGCTCTGCCTGAATCAGAGTGATCCAAAATAAGTAATAAATAATAAAAACCTCTGCTCTAAATCAGGCAGAGCAGGGATTTGACCCTGGGTCCCCAGCATTTCAAGTCACTGACAACATACATACACTCTCTTATTTTACAAAAGTTTTTGGTATTGTTCCAATGAAGAGCAAAAATAAATTTCAAAATCTCAAAAGTTACCCCCAAACAGAATTATTGTCCTCCATTAACTCTAAAACTTATCGCAGTTTCCTGATAAACACAATTTGAAATAATAACTGAAACTTTATATCTCAGGGACAAGTCAAGGAAGCAGGGAGAGGATCCAGTTTCTGATTAGGCTTGATTCCAAGAGCAGTCATTTACACCTGTGCTACTGTTCATACGTGGAGCATTTGCACCCAGCTTTTCTTAGGTGTAAATGACTATACAAGTTGCAAGGCAGAGGTCCATTGTGTCTTTCTTTGCTATAGCCAGAAAAGGAACCCTCCGCTTCCAAAAATAAATGGAGTGGTTCTAAAACTAACCCTAAGGTCTTCAAACATGTTAAAGCACCAGGAACATATTAAAGGCTGGTATGTTCATAGTATCTTCTCCTTCCTCCCCTCATGTTAGATCTGATATTGTGGCTACAGCTTGTTTGTTAAGACTTCTTGTGACGGGGCGCATTGGTGTCCTAGCAAAGGAAGCCACGCTCCTGAGGCTCTGCTGGGCATGCTCCACCTGGAAGTCAGGTATAAAAGCCTGCAGAGCTGCTCAGTTGGGGTGGACCTCTGGAGGGGAAGGAGGCTTGTTGCTCTCTCCAGCAGAAGAGAGCTCGCACCCTGAGATGCAGAGGCCAGACATGCCCAGACGCTGCAGAGGGGAAGCCGAGGACGCCGTGGACTTGGCTGAATCTGAGAATATGGTAGGAAGTGAACCAGGGAGATCTTAAAGGGAACGGTGCTGAGACCATTCAGGCTGGCGTGTTTCGGGAGGATCCCTGCCGGACCACTGATGAGGAGAACTCGCCACTAACGGGGCCCTTGGTCGGTGGAGTGAGTGGGCCCGGGTCCCCCTACCTGGGCCACTCTCCTTTGAGAGGAGCTGGCCTCACACAGTGAGTTATATGGACTCTGGTGATTGGGTCGCACTGCCCTAGGGACGCATTGTATGGACTCCAGCCGCTAGGCTGCATTACCCCACTGGGGGAGGGGAATAAGATGGACTCTGGCCATTGGGCTGCACCACACTAGGGGTGCGTTGTATGGACCCTGGCCACTAGGCTGCGCTACCCCAATCGGCAAGGGGAAGTAGTTGGACTTAGGCCATTGGGCCACCCTGTGCAAACTACAGAAGGATTTAACACGGACTTGGGCGTAGAGAGGCTATACTACCTCCCGCCCTCCTAAGGGGCCGATGAGGTACTAGCACCGTCACACCTCTGTTCCGGACCTTATTCCACTCTGTATGTAGTACTGTACTCAGCAAGGCCATGGGAGTAATAGAAGTATGCTTTTGGGAAATACAAACAAAACAAGCATGATTTTGATGGTAGGGTGGATTGTGGGTTTTGCTTTCTTTTTTTAGGTTGCGAAATAGAATTAAAAAATGTTGGGACTGAATCAAACCTATTAGCATGGGTCTTCATTTATCACATCATTCCTTTACGCCTGAATGAGGAAATAATTCTGAGACACGGTTAACTGACCCTGAGGATAGTTATGGAAATATTGTAAGGGAGGTACTGAGGGACAAACAAGGGGAAGGTATCCCTTCTTCACTGTGTTTTATTAATTTGTTTGGACTGATTCTCTTCTCAGTTACACCATTTTCATGTGGGTTTAAGTCCATGGGCTTCAGTGAAGTTTCACCTGATTTACACCAATGTCACTGAGAAATAGATAAAACTGTATAGCTCATATGGGACATCTAGGCATGAGGTGAAATAATAGAGCTGAATGCAGTGTTTATGTCTGTTACTGTATCATCAGTCAAGGGCTTTGAGTCAACTCAGCTACTACTATTGTGAGGGGGAAAAAAACAGCCTTGATAATGTAGGGATTTGGAAAGGAAACAAAACTGCTGCATAAATCTCTCATTGTCCTGCGAAAGCCAAGAACTAAATTGCAGGAGGAGTGCAGAGTTCATCGTTGTCAGAGTTCACGAGCAATTACTTTGGGTGATGATGTTTCCTTTCTCCAGGAGATGTCACTGTAGACACTGGTGAATGTGTATTTCATGAGTTTACAGCATAAATACAATCAGAATGAAATGACAAAGATTTATTCATCCCAAAAATACCTTGGCCTATTTCAACAGGATTCTTGCCAAATGTACATGTCAGGAGCAAGGACTGGAGTTTTCAACACTGCTCCTCTGTAAACTACACTTGTTTGCACCAGTCCATTAAGGAGTCATCATTTATTTACATTCACAAGAGAGTGGATGCTCCAGAGGGGTTCAAACTCAGCTGAAGAGAGAGACTTTGGGAAACAACAATTCATACATAAGTTATTATAGCCTCAGGGAAACAGATAGTGCCAGCAGGTAACTACATATGCGATGTATATACCTATTTATACTACAAGTACATCAAAATAGGTAGGCAACAAAATATCTAGGAGAGCTCCACTTTACTATTGTTTCAAATATCCTTCAAATATATACCTGAGATTTTTGTCCCCTCACTCATTACCAGTGAGAGTTAATGGGTGCTGCTGCATGCTCAGTACTTTTGAAATATCAGGCCAGGGAGGAAAAAAGGGGGCAGGGGAAAGACTGAGGTCGTGAGGAGACTGGGGCCACTGCTTTTCCAGAAGGGGGCTGCTTTCCAGAAGGGGAGAGAGCTGCCAGGAAGGGGGAGCATGGCTGACAGTGGTTGTGCCCCCCACTGTCAGCAGACATGGATAGTCTATGGGAAGCAGTGAGTAGGAAATAAAACAAAATGGTGGGGGGCAGTCACTAGCATTGGGGAAACACAGGTGCATGGGGTAAGCACGGCAAATAGGGAAGCAAATGTCAAGTGGAGCGGTGCCTGGGCAGTGCAGGGAATAAGCAGAAAAAGGGGACACTGGGTTGGGAAAGCGAGCACTGAACAATGTAGGAGGGGAAGGCTGGGGAGGGCAGGTACTAGACACCAAGAGGAGGGGCCCTGGTTGGAGCAGGGAACAAATAGTGAAGCAGGAAGGCCAGGTCTGGCCTGTGAAGGTGAGTATCAAACCACAGGGTGAGTACCTGGGCATGGCAGGATGGAGATATCAGATAACAAAGGGGGAGGTCTGCCTGGTGGGGCAGGTATCAAACAGCAAAGGGAGGGGGATGTATGGGCAAGACAGGTAACAAAATAGCAAAGGGGGCCCTAGGAAGGGCAGGGGACAGGAGGCAGGCAAACAAGCAGCAAAGGGGACACTGGGGCAAGGGAGGCAGGTAGCAAATGGGAGGAGGGGGGGAGTAGCAAACTGAAAAAAAGAGGGCAGCCATGCAAGACTGGGGTGAGTTGCAAACCATGAAGAGGAGAGGGACTGGTAGGCAAGCAGGGGAGAGGGTGGAGGAGGAGGCCCACCAGCCCAATGCAAACTCAGCAGGGAGGAGGGGGTCGTCCAAGGAGGAGACATATACCCATGTGTGCTTGGAACAAGAGTCTCTGCTGAAACAGTAGTACCAGGGAAGGTGAGTGCCATGTCCCCCTCTCCCCAGCAGCAGCAACAGCAAAGCAAGGGGGGAGCATCAGCAGAAAGCCCAACCCGCAAAGTCACAGGTGTGCAGGCAACAAGCCACAGGGGCTGTAGAAAGAAAAGGATGGTTCATGGTCATGGCAGTTGAACACTGGCCTGAAGAACTGGATATTACCCTGCCTCTGCCAGAGTTCCTATTCAATACAAGTTAAGTCACTGAAACCCGATATTTCACAGATGGTCACACACGTGTGTTCCTCATTTTCTCGGTGCCAGACTTAAGACCCTTGAGATCTGATTTGAGGAAGTGCTGAGCATTCATAGCTGCAATCAAAGTCAATGGGAGCTATACATTGAACATATAAATATATAATGCTAGGCACACTGAAAGATCAGGCTCTAGACATCTGAAATTGGGCATCTAGTTAATGGATATTTTTGTCCTTAATCCGTCCCTCAGTTCCCCACATATAAAATGGGGATAATACCACCTTCTCACTTGCCACAGGTGGTGTAAAAATAAATTCATTAATCTCTGTGAAGCAGTTAGATACTGCAGAGATGAGTGTCACAGAAAAGTTCATAGATACCAAGGCCTGAAAGGACCACTGTGATCATCTAATCTGACCTCCTGTATAACACGGGCTATAGAACTTCCCCACAATAAAAATTCCAAGAGCATTAATCTCATAATTCTGGTTTTAGAGCAGGGTTTGAATAGTGTGTGCTAACTAAGCCATGGAGTTTTATATTGAACAATGAGGGGAAAAGAAAATATTGAATGACTGCTTGTCATGGATCCACAGGTTTGGTGCTGTGCCCCAGCTTTTACACTGTCTCTTGGAGGAACCCCTTCAGTGTGCCAGACCCCCAGGGGATCTCACCTGCCTTCAGGGTAGGCCACCAAGTCCAAGACTGAGCCTCTGGGCTTCATCGCTCCTGCTTCACATGGTGAGCTCTGCCCAACGATCCAGACTGAGACAGACTCCTGGTTGAAGACTTGTATGCTCTTCAGGGATTAATGCACCCCAGCAAGTATTTACAGAGACCTGAAGCAGCGTTTTCAAAGCAGAGTTGGACTTATTAGTCAACTAGACCACAGCACTGGAAGCCCTTAGGTCAGCAAAAATAAAGGAAGGTGAAAAAGTAATCCATCTGGCCAAGCCAGAGCAATCCACCAGCCAAACTGGAGTTAATTCCATTTCAGCCTCTGTCTCTCTAATTCCTTCCTCAATCTAAGGTGAGAGCAGCTAGAATGCTCCAGAAGCCCACTCTTAATCCCCTGATGGTCACTTCCCAGTCCTTTGTCTTCATGCAGGGTCATGCTGAGCTCACAACTCCACCTGCCAGAGCTTCCTGCTGTTAAGTGCCAATTGTTCAGTTGTTGGGGCTTCTGATGTACCTCTGAACCCTGCATGCATTGGATGAAGTGAGCTGCAGCTCACGAAAGCTTATGCTCAAATAAATGTGTTAGTCTCTAAGGTGCCACAAGTCCTCCTTTTCTTTTTTTCTCTGAACCCTCTGCTGATCACTTTCAACTGGTTCTTTAATGACCTTATTCACTGAGGCCCAGACAGCAAGCTGACACCCACACCTCAGGAGCAATCTTAACCCTTTCTCCTCCACTGGGTAGCAGTGCGAAGTACAGAAGGAAACTGAGGCACACTTAGGATTAATAAAAATATTACTGAAATTTCCCACTTTGTCACATGGCTAATTAAGTGATCACCATCCATCCTGTTCACTGAATGAGCCAGGGACCCAGTAAAAAATCACATGTGATCATGTAATTAGAGACTGGTTCATAATGACCGACTGTGTGACCTGCGGAAAGTCACTTCACTTCTTGTACACCTCAGTTCCCCCATCTGTAAAAAGGAAATAATGGTCTAAGTACTTGTGTAAATGGATTATTGTGATTAGAATGTATTCTGATTATTCTTCCACTGAAAAAGAATTATGGCACATTTTGTTGGAAAAAACCACAAGGATGTAAAGTTCAGTTGTTGGCAATTTGATGTGCTCACGTAGGATTTTGGCAAGAAAATTCCTTCTTGTTTACATGGTATACATAACCATCCAGGGTAGAAATGATGATTGCTGATACCAGCTACACCTTGCATGTGAACTTTAAACATAACAAGGAATGGAAACACCGGGGAGAGATTTCAGGTATTTCAGATAAGGTTTAACTTTTGGAAATATTGCTCATTTTCCAGTGAATAGGCATCTTTTTTGTTTGTTTGACTAGAGATCACTGATCAATGCTCTATAAATGATTCTTTCCACTACAATTGAAACAGTAGATTCCTGGATTCCAAGGCCAGAAAGGACCATTGTGATGATCTAGTCTGACCGCCTGTATAACATAGGCCATAGAACTTCCCCAAAAATAATTCCTGGAGCACATATTTTAGAAAAAAACACATCCAACTTGAATATAAAAATTGCCAGTGATGGAGAATCCACTATGACCTTAGTAAAATGTTCCAATGGTTAATTACTTTTATCATGAAGAATGAACCATATTTCCAGTCTGAATTTGTCTCGCTTCAATTCCAAAATATATTTGCAAGTCCATTGCCTTAACCACTCAGCCACCTCACTGGAGGTGTTTGCTAGGGAAGCAATGTGCCCAATGTGGGGCACAGACCCCCAGGTCCAAGATTAAGAGTTTCACGTTCTACTGCCTGAGTTACTTACACTCACTCATACTTTCTCTCTTTCTCTCTACATGGTAAATGGGACAATCTTGATAAAATACAAAGAAGAAATGCATCATAGGGGAAAGGAGCACCAAAACCAATATGCACAAATCCCCTCTGCAGATGAGCAATCCTTTACATACAAATATACACTGTTCAGGACATTGTGATTATCATCCCTTTTTCTGTTAAAAAAGATCAATAAACTGCAGCAAACAGCTTTCCATTTCTTTCTAATGTAGCAACACTTCGTTCGTATGGACTATGAGCTTTGTAATTATCTGAGATTCTGCCATTATTGTTTTCTAGTTAACAAAAAATCAATGCCAGTGTCCACCTGATTTTCAAGCTGCATCCTACATCCTTAATATCTCCAGTGATTGGCAGGGTCAGAGACAATGGCTACAGTTTTATTCCAGAAAAAAAATGAAACCTATCTGGAGGATTAGTGCTACATGTAGTAGTACTAACTGCACATAAAATACCACACACATTGTGAACAATACAAATGGCCTTCAAGTGCAATAGGCTAGCTTCATTAGATTAATGAGCCAATGACTCCCAACTCTGATGCCTCTTCTAATTATGCATGATGCACCATTTCCTTCAAAAAAAGACATCTAATTAATTAGGTACAAAATGTCATCTATAGGTCATTGACAGCAAGGAAGATCACCACTGCTTCAGTCAAATCCTCAGGCAAATGTATTACTCCTGTGGGATACCCACCAAATGTCATTATTGAATCAAAAAGAGCGTCTGCAGCAGAAAGATTACAGAAAGGAGAAAAAAAATCACAAATCTCTCCCCACTGCCCCAGCTCATACAGAGTTATCTGTCTGACCTTAAGTAGGTAAACACAGCTCTCCTGAGATGTCACAGATTAAAGATTTCCTTTTAGTTACATAAAATAAAAAAGATGTTGCAAAGCCCCAAGCATTCTGTAAAGCACATACACGGTGATGTTAAACATTCCTGCACTGAACCATCCTAAAAGAAATATAGTGCTCCTTTAGTAGAAAGCTCTCTGGTCTAGTGTACTCCATCTTAAAACTCCATGACGTTACAGGGCTCAAGTTACAGCTTCCAACTCCCTGCTAGAAAGTTCCCCATTCCAGCAGAATTTTAGGGCTCCATTAAAAGCCTCTGAAACGTGAGAATGTAGTGGTATGAGTCCAGCTAAAGGCCTCATCCAGCTTCTATGAACTTGAACGCTTTAATTTGGTATTTAGGGAGCTTTTTATGAATCCATCACTATGTATTTATACAACGCAAGGCTTGCACAAAAGTTGCTTAAAGTGAGCATACATTTTTATGATGTGCAAACTAAAAAAAATTTATATCAACTTCTCAGTCTACAAAACTCAGAAGAGTTCAAGGGGAAAGTATTCCATGCTACCAATTGCTAGCTCTAATTTACAAGGAGCTAAGAAAAAATCCTCAGTGTTTAACCAAAATGTGGTTTAGTCTCTTTTTATATATTTACAGATATGAATTAGCTCATAGAACCAGCATACCATATACCACTGGGTAAAGCTACTAGGGCTGTAGTACTTTCCCCAAAGCTATTTTTTTAGAGCTGGCTTAAAACCAGCATTTACATCCCACTTGAAAATCTGAGATTACAATATTTGGTTTTGTCCCAAATTGAGACAGTCAAAAATTGCAGAATTTATCACAAAATCAAATATTCACAAATATTTTGCTTCAAACATATTGAAATGTTTTATGTCAGCTTTATTGTTTCAGCTATTTCTATTGTATTCAATTACATAAAAGCTGAAACAACAAACTTGGTATGAAGTTTTGATAATTTCGCATTTAAAGTGTTAATGAAATTGATACATTTATAGCTGTCCTCCCAAGTTCTACTGCAGTGGGGAACTTTCACTGACCATAGTTGAAATTCATCCACACTGTTTTCTGTACAGAATCTTTTATTCACTGAATCCCTAATGTACGCAAGGAGTTTGGCACATAAAAGCAATGCCCTCAAATCAAAACTTGTTGGGCAACACCTCTGGCTTGTAGGAGATGTTGGGGTAGTTTTCTGATTTCTTTCCAAACCTTGAGAGAAAGCCAGTTGCTCTTTTAAGCAGGTGACACTGAGAGGCATCATGCTTCCCCCTCATAGAATCATAGAATTATAGAATATCAGGGTTAGAAGGGACCTCAGGAGGTCATCTAGTCCAACCCCCTCCTCAAAGCAGGACCAATCCCCAACTAAATCATCCCAGCCAGGGCTTTGTCAAATCTGACCTTAAAAACTTCTAAGGAAGGAGATTCCACCACCTCCCTAGGTAACACATTCCAGTGTTTCACCACCTTCCTAGTGAAAAAGTTTTTCCTAATATCCAACCTAAACCTCCCCCACTGCAACTTGAGACCATTACTCCTTGTTCTGTCATCAGCTACCACTGAGAACAGTCTAGATCCATCCTCTTTGGAACCCCCTTTCAAGTAGTTGAAAGCAGCTATCAACCCCCTCAGCCTCTCCTCATAAGTCGTGTGTTCCAGTCCACAGAGCCAGTTATTTCGTCATAGAAGGCAATTAGGTTAGTCAGGCATGACTTGCCCTTGGTGAATCCATGCTGACTCTTCCTGATCACTTTTCTCTCCTCTAGGTGCTTCAGAATTGATTCCTTGAGGACCTGCTCCATGATATTTCCAGGGACTGAGGTGAAGCTGACTGGCCTGTAGTTCCCCGGATCCTCCTTCTTCCCTTTTTTAAAGATGGGCTCTACATTAGCCTTTTTCCAGTCGTCCAGGACTTCCCCCGATTGCCATGAGTTTTCAGAGATAATGGCCAATGGCTCTGCAATCACATCCACCAACTCCTTTAGCACTCTCAGATGCAGCGCCTCCGGCCCCATGGACTTGTGCTCATTCGGCTTTTCTAAATAGTCCCAAACTACTTCTTTCTCCACAGAGGGCTGGTCACCTCCTCCCTATGCTGTGCTGCCCAGTGCAGTAGTCTGAGAGCTGACCTTGTTCGTGAAGACAGAGGCAAAAAAAGCATTGAGTACATTAGCTTTTTCCACATCCTCTGTCACTAGGTTGCCTCCCCTATTGAGTAAGGGGCCCACACTGTCCTTGACTTTCTTCTTGTTGCTAACATACCTGAAGAAACCCTTCTTGTTACTCCTAACATCTCTTGCTAGCTGCAACTCCAGGCATAATTTGGCCTTCCTAATTTCACTCCTGCATGCCCGAGCAATATTTTTATACTCTTTCCTGGTGATTTGTCCAATCTTCCACTTCTTGTAAGCTTCTTTTTTGTGTTTAAGATCAGCAAGGATTTCACTGTTAAGCCAAGCTGATCACCTGCCATATTTACTATTCTTTCTACACATCGGGATGATTTGTCCCTGTATCCTCAATAAGGATTCTTTAAAATACAGCCAGCTCTCCTAGACTCCTTTCCCCCTCATGGGAATTTCAAAAGTGCTGGTCACCATACTGATCTGCCTCTTCAACGGTGCCTGTGTCAGACATTAGACATCGGATTTTTGCATTATTAGGAAAGTGATGGCACAAATAGAGTTTTGGTCATATGACTAATTTTTAATCAAAAAATTAAAAGTTAAAGCCTCGATTCTCAGCTGTATTTGGACAGCTTTGCACTGTATCCCCACTGCACAGTGGCCCTAAAGCCAACCACAGGAGGGTCACAACAACGTGTTAGGATCTATAGGTGGTGTAGAGATTCTGTAGAAGTTCTTATGCCAACCGCCTTTCTGCAGCTGGTGCATGGGAAGTGGCCAGGGTATCGTAGTTCCCCAGCCATCCCTAAGCACCATAACAGACCCTTCTGTTCATTGGCAACCAGCAAAAATGAGAGAAACCCGGAGGCTACTCTAACATGCACAAGGGGACCAAATCAATGCCTAGGTGGCCTGGGATAGAGGAAGTACAAAGGGCACCTTTACACTCCTCCTGTGCTACACTAAGAACTGGGCCCTATATGAGAATTCATCAAGACAAATGAGAGTTTTTCAAACCTTCAGCTGAATACCTTGAGCATGAAATCACCAGAGAAAGAGAAGATGGTTCTTCAAGTGCCACTGCCAGAGAATGTGTCACAGTTGTCAGAGTAACAACCGTGTTAGTCCGTATTCGCAAAAAGAAAAGGAGTACTTGTGGCACCTTAGAGACTAACAAATTTATTTGAGCGTAAGCTTTCATAAGCTACTGCTCACTTCATCGGATGCATTCAGTGGAAAATACAGTGGGGAGATTTATATACATAGAGAACATGAAACACTGGGTGTTACCATACACACTGTAACCAGAGTGATCACTTAAGGTGAGCTATTGCCAGCAGGAGAGCGGGGGCGGGGGGGGGGGGGGGGACCTTTTGTAGTGATAATCAAGGTGGGCCATTTCCAGCAGTTGACAAGAACCTCTGAGGAACAGTTGGGGGGGTGGGGGGGGCAGGGATATACATGGGGAAATAGTTTTACTTTGTGTAATGAAAATAACACAGTTGTGTTATTCTTAGGACTGTTTAACTACTATGGTAAACTTCTGCTTAATCTAGTGACAGTATTGTCACCTTTCTATGAACTGTTACAAATGAAGAAAAAATGGAAATGGCCTAAAGAATGTGAGAGAGCATTTAAGTTTGCAAAAAAACTTTTGACAGCAGCTGAAATTCTTATGTACGTTGATGCCTCACTATCATTGTGATTAGCTTGCAATTTTTCACAATGTGGAGTGGGTGCAATTGCCTTTGATGGACAAACATTCACCACTCATAAGAAGAACTATACACAAATAGAGCAAATTAAGCATTATCTTCAGAATTCGGAAGTTACCTATCTGTATGGTAAACATTTGACTTTGCTGAGTGAAATGGGTATCTGGAAAACTTGTCAGACACACAGGACTTGTTTCATTCATGGTAAACCTAGCTAATGGCATTTTATGGAAATGATATATGGACCAGTTGCAGCCGCGACAAGTACTGGAGTCCAGGCAGAGGTGCTGGAACTAGTTTTATACTAGGGGTGCTGAGAGCTATCTTACCAAACTGTAAACCCTGTATAGAATGGAAATCACTTCAAACCAGGGAGTGCTCCAGAACCCCCCAACCCCGCACCTGTAGTTCCAGTGCCTATGAGTCCAGGGATATTCTAGTACGACTTTCTGTTCCTCCGACTGAACCTCCTTCCATTACAACTTCTAATTTTGATGACTTGGTGGAAGAACCTTTGTATCAGAGCCAGTTGATTCATTACCACAGACTGCTACCATGTTCAGGACATGGCCCCATCACCATCACTTTGTTATCCCAAGAGAGTGTGAAAACTAGTGATGTGCCTGAATTTATTAATAATTTAGTTAGTGAGTTGCTATTCAGGGCAGTATAATGCCTTGCAATTTAAGAGTTTGTGGTAGTCCACCCACAACTTTTTAGGTCACACAGTGGTTTTTGTTATTGTTGTAAACAATAATATATATTTAGGAATTTTTTTTAAACCAGAGTGGAGGAATGTAATGTAGTATCTCTTCAAATGTTTGAGTGCTCTGCAGTCTCCTGTCCCCAGTGAAAAACCTCACTTTGTTTTTTGTTTCAGTTTTGCTGCCAGAACAATAAAGTCTCCACAGCAGATAGCTCTGTTTCTATCAGCAATCTCTGTGCCTGTCTAGCTCCATTTCCACTGGAAATACACATATAACAGAAATGTTACTTCCTGCCTCCCTCCTCCTATTGTCTTCTCTGTCCCAATTCTATATACTCTAACCAATCCAAGTACAGATCTTCAGCATTTTCCTTCAACCCTGACCCCTACCACCCTCATTTCAGGGGGGAATGGCACTTTAAAAGGCAAGGAAGTGGGATATAGAGTAGTAAAAACTAGGGGTGGAGGATAGAGGGTACCTTGACCTGCTATCCCATGTTAAAACTACAAACTACTCTTTTCTCCACAAGGATTTCAACTCGTGTTCTATTCTCTGTGTGTTCTTATACCACACTCATCACTCTAGCATCTGCGTGCCTGTTAGCTAACGAGGTATGAACACACTTTTTTTTTTGTCTTAGTGAAGGTAAGACCATAGTCTTTTGAGGAAGCCCTGAAGATGAGACCTGTGCGGGGGGAAGGGGAAGAGGCATGTAAGAAGGCTTTCCACCATGCATTTTAGAGTTTCTATGTAGACCTTACCAATATTTTTCAACAAAAACATTTTTGGTGAAAGATGTCAACCAAAATGTTATGTGCATTTGTGCTATTTGTGTTGAATTCACCAAATTGTTTTGTCTGAGGGGAAAAAAAACAAATTTGAAAATGTCAAAATTTGTTATTTGTTTAGGAATGTCCTTCAATTTTATTAAATAAATAAATAAAAACCTTTAAAAAGCTCAAAATTTAAACAAAACATTTTGTTTTAGGTTGAGCTAAGTGTGTTCTTTGACCTAATCTTTAAAAAAAATCAATTTTTTGTTAATTTTTTTGTAAATACCATCTGATAAACATGACATCAAAGGCTTCTATGATGTGGTCAAAGTTGCATACAGACCTCCCCAATCTGCCTTGACAGTGCTAACAAGTACTGATGGTGAATGTCTCATCGTAGATTGCACTGCCATTCGCCAATGGTGTCATGAACATTTTAGTGAACTACTGAATTATCTACTGTTTCTGATGAGTCGCTCAATAATGTCCATAAATTGGCCACATCTAATGCCCTTGCTGATCCCTCCCTCCCCCATGAGCCAAGGTTTTGAAGGCTATTCAAGTCATGAAAAATAACAAATTTCCTTGTCCCAATGCCATTCCAGCTGAAGTTTTCAAACATGGGAGGAAATCTCATTTACAGGCTTTTTGAATTTTTCTTACATGTCTGTCTTCAAGAAATCATACTGCAACAACTAAAAGTTGCCATTACTATCTATAAGCATAAAGGTTCAAAGAGAAACTTTTATCATTTGTGCTCTGTAACTGGCAAGATTCTTTCATGCATCCCCCTGAACTGAATCCTGATCCAAATCACTGGCAACATTCTATCTGAGTCACAATACGGCTTTCATGCTCAGCACTGTAGACACTGATTTTATTCATTTGACAATTACGGGGAAAATATCATCCTAGCTAGCTAGAAAATATCACCTAAATTTTTATATCCTGTTTCTCAATCTAACCACAGCATTCAACACGATCAAATGCACTGCCTTCTGGAAACTTCTTGGTAAATTTGGATGTCCATAAAAAATGTCTTAATATTGTTCTGCAATTCCAGGAAGACATGGCTGGAAGAGTTAGTGTTGATGGTGATCTAAGAGACCCATTTCCAATCACAAATGGGGTAAACCAAGGATGTGTCCTCACTCCCAGATTTTTGGGTCTATTCTTTGATGGAAAGATAGAGAAACCCTTCAGAGCTCTTCAAATGGTGTCTTTATACACTTTTGCACCGGTAAGCTCTTCAATTTTTCCCTTCAAAACCAAGGTGATAGAAGCATTGATGCAGGAACTGCACTATGCTGATGATTGTGCCCAGATGGCACACTCAGAAGCAGCACTACAAGATCTTGCAAAGAAGCTTTGCTGCAGATGCTTGTAACCTTGGCCTCACTCTCAGCCAAACAATAACTGAGGTTATATACCAAACAGCTCCTCAGCAAGCTTACTAAGACTCATCAATAAGCTTGGAAGGTACCATACTCCGAGCCATCAAACAAGTTACTTATCATAGCGGCATCTTGAGCAACCAAGTGACAATCATCCACACCACAAAATGGATGTGCAAATTAAGAATTAAGCCAACACCACATATCTGGGAGCTACATGGAGTCTAGCTACAGACAAAAATCAAAGTCCACAATGCTGTTGTCCTCACCACATCACTCTATGGGTGTGAAACATGGACCTGTTATTAACAGCACATTAAAAAGCTTGACAGTTTCCATTTGTGACATGGATGATGATTGCTGGGCATCAAATGGCAGGACAGCGTTTCCAACACAGAAGTCCTGGTGAACGCTGGTTCATTTGGCATGGAGACTTATTTGATCTGTGCCCAAATGAGATGGACTGGCTATGTAATTCATGGCCTCATATGCCTGAGGCCTGTTTATGAAAGCAAGTCTTATATTCTGAATTAAGCTCCAGCCATCATTAGGAGGGGAGCTGTAATGCTTCAAAGACACACTGAAACACAATCTGTGCAAAAGGAACATTTCTGACTCTAGCCTTGAGTGACTGGCAATTGATCACATTGGATGATGCCATGCCATAAGGGTGGGTTTTCACATCTTTGAGAAGAATTGCATTGATCAGCCGTGCACTGTGGAAGCACAGTGCCAGGCATGAAAACAATATGCACCTCAACCAACAACTGGGCAAATGGCTATGTGGCTAATGCAGTTAACATTATTCTTCCCAAATTAGTCTATGGAGTCATGTACAGACCCATTAATACAAACTGTGATGGTCAATGTCATCCCCAAAATCGATGCATCTAGCATCATATATGAATAATGATAGTGTTAGGCAATGCCACTTTGAGAGGAGATGTAAAACTGACATTTGGTCATTAAACATTTCACGGCACATTTTACAAGAACAGGAGTGTTAATCCCACACTCCTTGTTAAATTCCAGTTTGGTTGATGACATTCTGCCTGAATTCCTCACGTATTTCCAGCTGAAATATTCATCACTTCTTGTCAATAGCTCTGTAAGTATGGTGGGTTTTGCTGTGCACTGTTACAGCTATTGTATTCCATAACAGAAATGGCTGCATTTTAATGGTAAGTGAAATGATTCCTGTGTATGTAGTTAAAGCACTGAGGGTTTCTTCTTGATAACAGATGTTAGGCAAATGCTAAATATTGTAAGGAGAATCTCAATATAGGGACATATGAATGGCCTTACTGATTAGACCAGTTCTCCATCTAGTCTAGTATCCTGCCATTGACAATGGCCTGGCCAGTACCAAACGCTTCATGGGAAGGTAGAAGAAACTCTGCACTAGACAGTTATGGGATAATCTGTCCCATAACTGTAAGAGAAAATTTCCTCCTACAGCCCAATAGTTGTCTTAAGACCTAAATCATGAGAATCTCTTTCAAAATTCTTGGATTTTTTTATTATATTATATTTCTGGATATTCTTCTTATTCATATAAATGTCTAATTCCTTTATTGAAATTACAATATTTTGCACATCTGCAGCACCATTCACCCAAGCAACTCCCAGTCCCTACCAGAGCTCAGAATAGAACCCAAGGATCATTCTCTAACCACTAGGCCTCCCTGCCTTCCCAAATGAGTTTTCATGGTACCCTAACACTCTGCACTTCTTTCATCTACATTCAGCAGCATGCAGCCCTGCACCCTTAGTACCTTGTGTGAACGAGTAACTAAAATTTGTGCTTTGAGCTTCAAATGATTTAGGGGAACTTGAGTTTCTGCTTCCCTCTCCCCCCCCCCTTGGCTTGTTTCATGTTTTTGGTATTACAAGCTGATTTTCTGCTGTTTTTCTTCTCCCCTCCCCTGTTCTCATTATCTCTCTCAATCTCCCACTCACTAAATGTAATTCTTGAAGAAATCCATTTGTCTCAGAGTGCACATACATTAGCGTACATTCCAGCAGCTCCATTAGCTCCAGCATTTAGCAAAAGCTTGTTTCTGCCTCCAGCTGGGAGTAGGTGGGACTTGAGGTGGAAAATAGTCCAATATCCACCACTTTATATAGCCTTACACTTCATTGCTGAACTAATAGGCACATTCAGACTATCAGAAGACAGCCTACCAGGTAGAAAAGCAGATGGCTGAGGAGTTTCACGGGCCTTGTTTGTCATGGTCCACAACTCTGACATAAAATTCAGTGTGCCTCTCTTTATAAAAAGGCAGATAGAAGCTGATAGTTGGCGATGTATGGGTTATAGTAAGCCACATCCTTTCTTAGGACCAATGTTTGTGGAGAGGGGCCACACCACAGTAATTGTCCCCTGGAGCAATCTGACTGACTCGTCTGGAGCTCAAGTGTAGGAACACTTCCAAGATGTTGCATATGCTGTCCATGCTCTGCCTCAGCTCAGCAATATTTAAGAGCGTCATGTGTACAGCCTGTGACTCTATATAGAGCACTTATAAAGCACATTACATGTTCAAAGCAATGTACAAACATTAACTAATCATTACAACATTCCTATTTGATGAGGAGCAACACCCTTCATCACATCCCTATGAGGAAGGTACATAAGCATTATCCACAGATGGGGAAAGTGAGGCAGACAGTTGACATGATTTCTCCTAGGTTATACAGTGAGTCACAGCTGGGATGAGAACTCAAGACGTCTATCTGTATATATCCAGTTTTTACTGTGGCCAACTCCAACCCATAGCTGGAACAAGGGTAAGAATCTGTTCTCTCTACCCTCCACAGTGCTAACACAGCCTGGTCCTATATCTTTGTTTCTCTATAATCTAAAGTAAAGGTCCTGATTCTAGACATGATCTGAGGTGCAGCTGATCTCTTTGACATTCCCTTTGAATGGACTATTTTTATAAGAGGCATTGATTGAGTCCAAGTGAGATCAGTGAATCAGCTGTAAAAACTGCACTTCATATTTTGTAATCTTTAAAATGAATGCACTGACAAATTTTGGGTTTAAAAGAAAGGAGTCAAAAATGATCTTGCATTTGTTTAGAATTGCACACAATGTGTAAGATAAAGCAATCAATACCTAATTACTAGTCTATCTCCAAGACCACATCTTTCTCTATTTTAATGTCTAAGCTTTTCACTGAGATAAACCACCTACTGTGTGACCTGATGCATTTGTTTTGACAGCACTGGTTAAGGGGTCCTGCTTCAAACATGACAATAAATATATGGCTCCCCTCCCCTTCTCCAAATAACTGAGCACCAGAAAAAGTTAGGTTGCAACTTCATTATTAAATACTAGAAATAAGTAAGAAGAATCATTTTTATACTGGAATGTGGATGTACATTCAAAAACAAGAGGCGTTATGAACCAGATTTTGCTCTCAGCTACACCATCATACATCTGGAGCTCAACTGAAGGGAATGGAGTTAATCCATGTTCTTAACAGTGTAAATGAGAGTAGAATATGGCCCTCTGTATTAAATATACATAAGTTATATATGTGTATATTTTATATGCATTTGAAAACAAATACATCGTGAGTGGTTATTGGCAGACCCTTTTATAAAATCAAGTTCCTGACTGGTACCTTTTAAACTCAAATAGCACTAAATGTTTCACTCTGTTGAAAATTATATGCCTTCTTAATGGGCCTGATCTTTCAATGTACTGAGCAATTTCAATCCAAAGCTTGGGATAGAAGTTGCAATTTGCTGGGGGCCTAGGTATACAGGGAGAAGGAACTTAAATAGAATATTCAGGCAGGAACGTTGACATGATGAGTGGAATGACCAAATTCTATACATCCAAAATCTGTCTTAGGCTTTTATCCTGTGCAGGCTCCGATCACCACAGTATCTAGATTGCACTTATACCCGATATACCAGATATTCAGTCTAATTTTGTATTATTATTTAACATTCATATTGCAGTAGTGTCTAGGAGACTCAGTCATATGCCAGGTCCCCATTGTGCTAGGCACCGTACAAATACATAATAAAAACCAGTCCCTGAACGGCTTCAAGTTTCGGGGGGATTGGAGGGGTTGGGGGGAAGGAAAGGGGTAGTGATAGGCTCTGTTGCATGTCATAGTTCTTTTTTTGGGGGGGGGTACTTTCTCTTGTTTATAACCTACTTTACCTGTATATACTGTGTGAATTAAAAGATAGGGACATAGTTCAGGTAATGTATTAAAAGAATAACTACAATGAAAATGAGAGTGCATTTGACTGAGTTTTTTTTTAAGAAAGTCCACATTTTGTTCTGTTATGTGATGACTTTTGTATCACAAGGATATTGCCACACTATTCAGCTTCCCTGGTCTGGCCTAGACTACAAAGTTAGAAACATAAGCTGCCTTGCGCTGACCTAGTTGTTCATATGTCTTTACTTAAATTTGTCTCTCACCAATGTAACTGCCTTATTACACCAACATAATAACACCAGATGCCCGAGTGGCATTGAGCCATGATTGATGTACAGAGGTCGACACAGGGCAAGTGTAGACACTGCATTTCCTATGTCGATCCTAACAGTCCTCCAGCAGTTGTAGCATGATTGACTCAGACTGCTC